>NW_015387276.1:411149-414787 GCF_001527695.2 Protobothrops mucrosquamatus | reverse complement strand
TTTCCACATTCATATAGAAGAAATATTTCAGGCGTGCTTACTGCTGCTGCATCAGTTTCAGTGGGAAGAAAGCAAAAAACAAAAAAGTATTGAGACAAAACTCAATTTCCTTTTATGTATTCCCCTTATATTCACAAGGTGATTAATAAGCTTGCCTATGTTTTGGTTAGGGTTATTGGGAAATGTGTTCAACAGTTCATAAAGATTTATTTCCCTGTGAGCTTGGAGCTGCTTTCCAGAACAGGTGCTCGGCCACATTTCTTGCATCCTTCAATTTGCCCGCCCTTCTTCAAAAAGACACCTTCAGGGAATTCTTTTGTTCAGATCTAGTTCCCCTTCCCCACTACAATTAAGCCTTCAGCCAACACATATAATTGAAACAATTGCATATTATTTCCAAGTTTACGTCAAGTCCAATACTTCCTTTATTGTTTTCACGTTGTCGGATTTTAAACTGTATCCTTGTTGAGACAGAGATCTGGTCTACCATGTTGCAGAAGGCATCATGCTTACCAATGGTGCTACTTATATAACTAATATAAATATTACAATTATGAAGAGGGAAGAGATCTATAACATGACTCAAGGTTATGGAAAATATGAATAAGGAAGAAATTAGTTGTAGGCAATTCATATTTCTGTATAGGAAATTATGGATAATTATTAGCACATAAACTCCCCACTGATGGCATACACAAGACTGATATTGATTTGGATCCTTCAATATTCTTGATATTACAGATGGGTTTCAGAAAAATAAAAAGGGACCTAATTGGGACCGACACATAAAAAGCTATTCATTCAATATCTATTGTGATTTAGAAGGTTATTTCACGCATTGGATATCAGTTATTGGAATTGTTCCTTGAAGATGATAGAAGTAGCAATAGAAATTAGACTTATATACCATCCCACAGTGCTTCACAGCACTCTCTGGACAGTTTACAGAGTCAGAATATTGCCCCCAACAAGGTAGGTTCTCATTTTATCAACCTCAGAAGGATGGAAAACTGAGTCAACCTTGAGCCCATCAAGATCAAACTCTAGGCTGTGGGCAGAGTTAGCCTGCAATACTGCACTGTAAGTCAATGTATATTACAATGTAATATGAGATACTTTCAAAGTATTCAATATTTCTCACAGCCAAAGCCAAAATAGAAATAAAACACAGTGTTTAGTGACCAGATGGAAATAGAAACACTAGAATGGAGGAATCAGCAATCTTCTTAGCTGCTGCACAGTAGGTTTCTCTTAAGTATACATTGGGAATATTTTTTTCTGTTATTTTTCCCATTTCCCATGTCTTCGTTTTCTTAGTAAGAGTTGTAATTAGGCATACTATTGTACTGCTATTTACATTACATTACCAAGGACTTTTCCAAATATTCAAAATAACTACTGGCATCATCCACACTTAATGGCCGAATCTCCTGGCCTTCTTGATGTCGTCTTCATCACATTACCCCCTAATGTTATCCTGTCTATAGTTGAGCCCTCTTTACATCAAAGTATACAAGTGCAAACATATTTGCAACCATAAAGAGAAAACAAAATGGGATCTAAAAAATTAAACCCCTAAAAATGGACTTGCAATGAATATTTGTGAATATTATCAAAATGACAGGTATAACTATTCTCTTACCTTTGTCAGTTCATATCTATGGAAAGAGCTGTCAGAGTCTAAAGGATTGACAACAAAAATTCTAATAGCAGCCGAAAGGTTTTGGGTGATACTTGGTAGAACTCTATGAAACAGCGAAGGGTGATTCAATTTGAAATGCATTTAATCAACTTTCATCTCTTTGACTCCATATGAGGCATCAAATTGAATCAAATGTCTTTAAATCACTTCAGAGAGTTTCAAACGCAATTTGGAGAACCAATGTTCTCTCTGACATTCTCTGGACAAAGCTGCAGGGCGACTGAGTAGTCTGACAATACTCAGCCAACACAGTGCTAGGCTGCATTAACAGAGGGATAGAATCAAGATCACGTGAAGTATTAATACCACTTTACAATGCCTTGGTAAGGCCACACTTGGAATACTGCATCCAGTTTTGGTCACCACGATGTAAAAAGGATGTTGAGACTCTGGAGAGAAGAGTACAGTTTTGGGTGGGATATGTGCTGTTTGAGGAAAATTTAAGAGCTACAAATGGAGAGAGACAGGGAGGATGACAAATACACAACAGGCCCAGCCTTAGAAGTAGATGAATTTGAAGACTTGCGAATAGGAGGTACCAAACTGGTCCAGCTTCCCTTTGGGCCTCTCTGTTTTTATTAGGGCAAATGTAACTGTCAAGCAAACGGTTAAAAATAATAACAATAATACATCCTTCCTTTAATCCACTCCAGTTTCATTAACTTCAAAAGACTGTCATGATATCCTTATGACAATTAATTGCTCAGCTTGTCCCACTGTTCTTCTCTATCAGAGTGTGCTTGTCATAGCTTTCATATTAACCTGACATTTTCCCAGAATATTGTCACACCTCCTGGCTCTTCATATTCTGCTAGGTGAGTTCTGCCAGATGCTAGTGATAAAAAAAAAGAAAGTGGCTATATGTACTTTCATCTAGTCATCAAATGAACATTTTCAAGGTTTGATATTCTTTTAAGACATGAAACACACTCTGGAAGATAAAACACCCAAGAATTTAAATTCCCAAGTCATAATTGTTGATGCTACTGAATCCATATTGTCAATAGGCTTCATAATGAAGAACGTTTGGATCCAGTTATAGCTTTCCACTTGCGGAAATTGTCTTGCTAGATCAGTCCAAGATCCCTCTAGACCAGGAATGCAAAAATGCCACTATCTTGGAATTTTTATTACAAAACAAAGGGGGAAAATACATACATGGGAGTAATTGTACTTAATGAATTGTACTTTAAAATTCATTTTATATTAAATGGAATCAGATTTATTTTTTTGTTTCCCCCTTCTTTGTACCAATCTTGTCCTTTGGATGTGGTTGTGGGACTGCAAACCCAGCATTTGATTAAAAGGCAAAGCATGGCATATGCCTTCCCTCAGCATCACAAACACACAATCACTACAGAGAGTAAGGAAGATGACCTTCAAAGAAATATGCAAGAGCCATTACTTGACAAAGGGGGCTGAAACATTTATTAAAGCCCTGAGAAACAAAATAATATTCAAAAGTGACTTAGGAAGAGACTGCCCAGATTCACTGAGATGTGAGAAAGGGAAATGGTACCGCATGATCATATTCTGTTATTATAGCCAATCTCAATTAAAGTAGTTTTAGCCTACTTAGGAGTTGATTTCTGATCTGGTTTCCAGTAACTACCCAATAGTGCAGCTGATAATTACATGCCTTTATTGAAAGCAGTATTTTTTTACAAACAGCCAGATGTGTTTGAATAACCTCTTTTATTGTGTGTCCCAACAGCTGCTCTTTAGAGCTATACATGATTTTTTTTATTTATATAAGAGTACTATAGCCATTGATAGGTCTATTCTTCATTATGTTTGCCAAGAAAGCTATAGTCATAATCACACTGTTTATTAATTTTGTGTTGCCTCCTCCTTACTGCCAGTTAAGGACAAATACATTCTCATCAATCATAAGTGGTTAAAATAATTCCCATCTTCACTCCCATTTTTTCTTTTG
>NW_015387276.1:402427-411103 GCF_001527695.2 Protobothrops mucrosquamatus | reverse complement strand
TTTTTTTTATTTATATAAGAGTACTATAGCCATTGATAGGTCTATTCTTCATTATGTTTGCCAAGAAAGCTATAGTCATAATCACACTGTTTATTAATTTTGTGTTGCCTCCTCCTTACTGCCAGTTAAGGACAAATACATTCTCATCAATCATAAGTGGTTAAAATAATTCCCATCTTCACTCCCATTTTTTCTTTTGACTTTTGTGGCAAAGATCATGTTTCTGTTTTCCTAGTTTTTAATTTCATTAACTTTTGGTGGGTTTCTTTTTTTTCAGTCTTTGTACTAAGATCTCTCCCTTTGTAAACTTTTCACTTCCATTTCTGTCCATAATCATCCTCTGAGTTTGCAATTATAAGGTAATTATGAGGAATAGGAAGTTACTTTAGCCACACTATTCAGCTATAATTTAGAAAGGTCAATTACATAGGAAAATGATTAAGTTGTCCTGTTGATCTGAAGCATTGTTGTATTGCAAGTTGGTAAATGCTAGCACAGATAAGTATTTACCTAATTGGCTGTTTGCTGTAGATGTATAATGTGGCTGAAATAATCACATATTTTAAAACAGCTTGGTTATTTTAACTATCTCTTAAACATTTCAAATCGGAACTACCATTTTGGATTAAATCTCTGTCTTATAAATTCTGCTCACAGTAAACGGTTAGCAGAAAATGTCAATGTAGTATATTTTCTTTAATCATTTAATTTTTTTTCTTCTAATTATAAGATCATCTCAGCTAAAAATGGACAGTGTATATTTAAAATAAGTAGGATACTGAAACAAGTGAGGAAACAAAAGGGGGGCACCAGGTAAAGGGGAAAACACATATCACGGCAAACAATAATCATTGAGTGATCACACCATAAACCTTAGAGCTCGGGGGGAAAAAACAAGTTCTTAAAGATTGTCTAAAGGTTTCCTATTCCAAATAGAAAGCACTACAATAGACAAATGTGCTTCTACTTCCTAAGACTCATTAGACAACATTTATTTAATGGATAGGACACAAAGTGTTTCCATCCTGTTGAAACATACAGAGTAGATAGAAATGATGTAAGGGAGATCTTTGCCCAGAGCTCAAGTGATTTAGAGGCAGTAAGCAACATACTGAATTGCAGCTGGAAGCTAACTTCCAGCAGTAACACCAGCAAGCTGAAAGTAAATAGAGTTATCTAACTCTGATTAAGAAATGAAGATGATGTCCCTCCATCTTCAGATCATAATTACAACTGCCCCAAGACAAAAGCCAGGTCAAATGTATGACCACCAGGTTATGTTCAGTTCTCAGGAACTTGGCTCAGGTCTATGGTGGCCATGAATTTCTCAGCCACATCAGACCTAAGTCACGTGAGGGGAAGTTAGATTCCCTCAGAATTAATCAATCTCCACTGCTAACTCCGTGACTCAAGCAGTTCAGGGCAGCAATGTTACTGTGCAGGATATGCGTACTTGAATAATAGTTTCTGAGTGGAGAAGAACAGTATAGGATGCAGAGAAACGAGAAAAGTCCTGTTCACTTGGGGTGCTCCACAGATGGAATCTCTTCCCTCTTGACCAACGTGACAAATTGAGATCTACTGTGAATGGAGCTCTGCCTAGGTTTTTATTTGTGTTCTTATTTGTGTTAATATTGTATTGTGTATTTATCTTTTTTTTTATTAAATTTTTATGCCACCGATAGGTGAGTCTGGGTGGCTTACAAGCTTTAAAACAAGTAAAGAGTAATTAAAATATTAAAACATACAACTGCACAGATTTAAATATTATTAAAAGCTGTTCCAAACCCAAAAGTAAGAGAGCTAAGAAACAAATGGGATGGAGATAAGGTCTTCTTACCCCATCAGCCACCTCCTAATATGAAGCACCCCCCTTGGGAACCCAGGCTAACCAGCAAAGCCAGGTTTTAATATCCTTCCGGAAGGCCAAACAGGAGGGGGCAATTCTCACCTCCAGTGGTAGAATGTTCCATAGGGATAGGGCCACAGCAGAAAAGGCTCTTCTCCTTGACCCTGCCTGCTTTTGAAGGGTGACCCCAATGTGAGCACCTGGAGCTCTGAAAGAAAAAATAAAAATCAATTCAATAAAAATGTCCTACCTGTATCTCATCTTGAGATCCATATGAAGTATAAAGATTTCAATAAATAGATAAATAAAACTTGTTCCTTCATGAATGTGTCCAATTCCCATATAGACCCATCTGTATCAAATGGAGAGTCATCATATATTTGTAGGATGCAATACATGTCTAGTTTAACAAAGAGAAGGATGAGGGGGGACATGATAGCAGTGTTCCAATATCTCAGAGGCTGCCACAAAAAAGAGGGAGTGAAGCTATTCTCCAAAGCGCCTGAAGGCAGGACAAGAAGCAACGGGTGGAAACTAACCAAAGAGAGAAGCAAACTAGAACTAAGGAGAAACTTCCTGACAGTTAGAACAATTAACCAGTGGAACAACCTGCCTCCAGAAGCGGTAAATGCGCCAACACTGGAAGTTTTTAAGAAGAAACTGGACAGCCATTTGTCTGAAATGGTGTAGGGTTTCCTGCCTGAGCAGGGGGTTGGACTAGATGACCTCCAAGGTCCCTTCCAACTTTATCATTATTATTATTATTATTATTGTTGTTGTTGTTGTTGTTGTATTTTCTTTTTTAAAAACTAAAAAGTTCCAGCACTTTAGTTTTCCACATAGGAGAGGTATCCAGTCATTCTTACTTCCTACTGATTTATTACAGAGTTCAGCACAGAGTCTTAGAACAGCTAAGAAGCCATTAAATAAAATTAATACTAAAATATAATTATGATCATAAACAATTAAATGAGCCATAGCAATTTAAAATATCTTAAGGAAGCACCACTAGGCTGGAAAGCTTCTCACAGTATCAATTTTTCTCTGTTCCTACCTCTCCAAACAAGCATCTTGAATCCTAAGAACGCTCATCAAGGGATGATGCTCAGGAGTGTAGACAGTGTTGAAGTTGTAGTGGAAGAGGTAATTGCTTACAATTATGCTTCCCTGAACTCCTTTTTTATACTGACAACATGAAAATAACTAAATAACTTGCAATTATAATTTTAAATGTGTGTCGATCCAGATAAAAAGCCAAGAGTTTTTCTAGCCAGCCCCATCACAATATATTTTTTCTACATTTATTTCTACTATAGTATAAACCTTTTGTTATTCTGAAATATTATTCCTGCAGGAAGATAAAAAAATATTGGAAAAAATATATCTTATATCTATGTTTCTGTCCTTACAATTTCTAAGTGATATTTTTGTTTTTGAATTGGCAAAATAGGTTTTTTTTAGGATCTTGAAATTTGAAAACACTACTTTCCTCTGAAGTATGACAACACAACCTTCATTATCAATTCTAGCTGTGTTCCCACAGAGATAAGACTGCTGTTCAGAGAAATTAAATAGAAATTCTATCCAGAATATAATATCTCTAGGAATTTATATAAAGTCTCCTCTTAATTGTTATTATTTATGGCAACCCAGCCCCTCATCCATCAAAGGTAATGAGTGAATGAATCTTTAAGTGCTTATTTGAGAAGTTCAAAACATGTTATTACTATATAAACCAGCCAACTCAGTGATATACTGAGACAGAAAAAGCTATGCTGGCTAAGAATTCTTAGTAGTATAATTCCAACATATAAGAAATGGTAGATTAATCTAAAAGTCTAAATTACTTAGTCTTTTGCTATTTTCAAAAGAAAGAACATGGAGCTAATATAATGCTATAATTGGAAAAAAAGATTGACACTCTGAAAGTATGCTGGTGTTCTAATTTATAAATGCAGCTTTATCATAGTTAGCTTTCATTGTCTGATAGCTTTTAAAGGCAGTAAGCTATTATAAGCATTGAACCATTGAAAAGATGAACTTTTTGCTAGTCAGCTAGTATGTAGGAAGCACATCACAATAGAAATGGGGGACTTTAACTACTCTGACATCAACTGGAAGAACAAAGGCAAACTGGAGTCTTGGACTTTAAGAGAGCTAATTTCAATAAACTTAGAGAGAACTTGGGAAGGATTCTATCCTCAAGAGGAAAACAACCCAAGAAGCTTGGGAAACTTTGCAAAGTGAGATTATAAAAGCCCAGTATAGCACAACAATGAAGAAGAAAAATAACAGCTCTCAAAAGAAATAGGCATGACTGCATAAAGAACTATCTGATTAATTGAAAGACAGAAAGAACAAGTATAAAAAATAGAAAGAGGGGCACATAACTAAGGCAGAATATCAGCAAATAGCTCGAGCCTGCAAAGATGAAGCGAGGAACACTAAGGCTCAAAATGAACTAAGGTTTGTGACAAAAGTCAAAAATAACAAAAAAAAAGCTTCTTTCAACATGTAAAAAGCAAGAAAAAAAATAAAGGAAACAATTGGTCCATTAATGGGAGAAAGTGGCAAGAAGGTGACAAGCAACAGCGAGAAAGCAGAACTGCTTAACTCGTTTTTGCATCCATCTTTACACAAAAGGAAAAAAAACAGTCCAACCTATCAAAAACAATACCATAAAAAAAAAGATTAGGAATACAAGTTAAAATAGGCAAGAAAATAGTACGTGAGCACCTGTCCACCCTAGACGAGTTCAAATCACCAGGACCAGGTGGATTACACCCCAGGGTTCTGAAGGAACTGGCAGACATGATCTCAGAACTACTGAACTATATTCTTTCAAAGATCCTGGAGCACTAGGGAACTACCAGAGGACTGGAAAAGAACTGATGTAGTTCCCATCTTCAAAAAAAGGGAAAAAATAGACCCAGGAAATTACAGACCTATCAGCCTGACCTCAATACCTGGGAAGATTCTGGAAAAGATAATCAAGCAATGAATCAGCGAACAGCTAGAGGCAAATAAAATCATAACCAAAAGCCAACGTGTATTTGTCAAAAACAGATCATGCCAGACAAATCTTATTGCATTCTTGGGCCAGGTGAAAAAATTAGTGGACCAGAAGAATATTGTGGATATAATTTACTTGGACTTCAGTAAGACATTTCATAAAGTAGACCACAACCTACTACTAGATAAGCTAGAAAAATGTGGGTTAGACAGCATCACCACCAAATGGACTCATAATTGGCTGACCAACTGCACTCAACGTGTAGTCGTCAATGGAACTGGAGGGAAGTATTCAGAAGGTTCTGTTTTAGGCTGAGTACTCTTCAAAATCTGTATCAATGATTTGGATGAGGGGATAGATGGGGAACTTATCAGATTTGCAGATGACACCGAGTTGGCAGGAATAGCCAACAGTCCAGAAGATAGGCTTAAGATACAGAAGGATCTTGACAGACTTGAAAATCTAACAAAATGAAATTCAGTGGCAAAAAAGTAAGGTTCTACATTTAGGCAAGAAAAAACCAAGTGCACAGGTATAGTATAGGTGGTACCTGGCTCAATTGTAGTGCCCTGGGGGGGATAATATGTTAAGACTCTGGAAAGAGTACAGAGAAGAGCAACAAAGATGATTAGGGGACTGGATGCTAAAATATATAAAGAACGGTTGCTGGAATTGGGTATGTCACGTTTAATGAAAATAAGAACTAGGGGGTGACATGATAGCAGTGTTCCAATATCTCAGGGTTGCCACAAAGAAGAGGGAGTCAAGCTATTCTCCAAAGCACCTGAAGGCAGGGATAGATGGAAACTAATCAAAGAGAGAAACAACCTAGAACTAAGGAGAAATTTCCTGACAGTTAGAACAATTAATCAGTGAAACAACCTGCCTCCAGAAGTTGTGAATGCTCTAACACTGGAAATTTTTAAGAGGAGACTGGACAACCATTTGTCTGAAATGGTATAGGATTTCCTGCCTGAGCAAGGGGTTTGACTAGAAGACCTCAAGGTCCCTTCTAACTCTATTATTGTTGTTATTGTTGTTGTCGTCATCTTAAAGTAAACAAATTTGAACCTAGTTAGAAACTTGTTTCGGAAACTAATAGGAAATACCATCAATGTGGAAAATGAAGTAGATAATCACAAACCACTTTACCAAGACACTCTACAGGGATATGTTCACATAATATATTTAACCATACTCTAATGTATCTTGGTTTTCAGGAAGTATGAAAATCAAACAAGTCATGGCAATTGGTGGCTGAATTCATATCAAACCACTTTATGGAATGGTAATTCATTTCTGTCAAGGTTGAGGACACCAGGGTGGATTGATTATTATATTTATTTTCATGTATTTATTTTTCTTTGTTGGCTAAGTTCATGGGACTTTGTAAACAGAGCTGGAATCATTATGGAGTCTGTATAGTATATAAAACTACCATATATAGATAAGATATAAAAAATAGCATCCACAAACATTGATGGCTTTGCTACTGCATATCTGTGCACAAATGTGGTTTGTAGACCATAAAATGCCGCTGGGATGCCTGAGGCAGATATCTCTCCAAGCCAAGAGTATAGTGGCTCATTTCATACTGAATAGGAAGCCATAAATCACAGTGAGGGGTCCTTGGTGCTCTCCGAGCTTGGATGTTTTCTTGCAGCTGTTTCATTACCCAAACTAGGTAACAACATCAGTGCTAGTCATGAATCACAGTTCACACATCTTAATGGATGAGTATATATACCATAGTAAACCCAACCCAGATTATGGCTTCGTGCAGTGTGCAAATATATATAACTAATGTGCACTTTTTATTCTGTAAATAGCAGCCATTGAGGAAGGCTGAGCAGCACTGGGACTGTAGAAGATAGGAAGGAGGTATTTTAGTCTTGTCTTCCATGTTAGAATGACTCCTGGGGGCTTCTTTGGAAAAACAAATGGTAACTTTTCAGAACAATTTTTGTTGGGTAGGTTGGGAAAGTATTCTCTCACAATCATTGTGGCATACATATCTCAACTTTTCAGTTATTAAGAAAAAAGCATTAGGTTAACATTAGGTAGATAGATAGATAGATAGATAGATAGATAGATAGATAGATAGATAGATAGATAGATAGATAGATAGATAGATAGATAGATAGATAGATAGATAGATGTAGTAGTAGTAGTAGTAGTAATAATAATAATAATAATAATAATAATAATAATAATAATAATAATAATAATAATAATAATAATAATAATAATAAAGTTGGAAGGGATCTTGGAGGTTATCTAGTCCAACCCCCTGCTCAGGCAGGAAACCCTATACCAGGGGTAGGCAACCTCGGCTCTTTTATGACTCATGGACTTCAACTCCCAGAATTCCTGAGTCAGCTATGCTGATTCAGGAATTCTGGGAGTTGAAGTCCACGAGTCATAAAAGAGCCGAGGTTGCCTACCCCTGCCCTATACCATTTCGGACAAATGGCTGTCCAGTCTCATGGATAGATAGATAAAAAATAGATTATAATATGGTTTTAATATTCTAGTAAAGCAAAAATGCCTTAAAGCTGCATCAAATTACTTAAGAACACCTTAAAAGTACACTATGCATTGCATACATTACAGCTTGTATAAATACAGACATGTATTTCTGTTTTTAATTAAATGTGACAGCTGCCAATAGAATTCTAGATATGATTGGATATCTGAGATATTATTGCTGGAATATTTTTTAACAATCTGTTTCCATTGTCTATGCAAATGTTCTTCCAGATTAGCCAGCCAGGATATAAAAATTAAAATTCTTTTGGTTTTTTTCATAATGGGTGAGTAAGCTTTGACCATTTAAAATCTCTCTTTTCTCCCTCTTTTGCCCAGCTTGCTCACCCCCTTCTCCCCATTATGACAGTTATTATTTTTCCATTCACAGCAAAACTATTCACATCAAGGTAATTGATGATGAGGAGTATGAAAAAAGCAAGACTTTCTTCATTGAGCTGATGGGTCCTCGAATGATGGATATGAGTTTACAGAAAGGTGTAGTACTGGCTCTCCCAACTAACATTAACACTCTTCTTTCCTCTTTCTCTTATTTCCTACCTTTTTTTCTCGCTATCAGTGGCCTCTTTTTTTAATTTTCCAATTGCTCTATCCTTAACACTGCTGTACCTGCACAGCTTGTCACATGGTACTGATGGAAGTTAGCAAGATGGTGCTTTGTTTAGCTGAAAATGCAGTATTTGTGTGTGTGTGTGCTGATGTGACTGAAAGATATCAATGCATATTCTTGAAATAACAGGGCATTGGAGTTTTCAAATCCATCTTCAACCCTACAGAAATAGGCTATAGAGCTCAACACTGCAGCATGATGCAAACGTATATGCATATTGGAAGTCTTCCAGCTCAACCTGCACATAGGACTCTGCTTTTGGCATACCTATCATTGTCCCAAGATCTGCACACTAATAGTAGTTTCTTGCCTTGCAAAAGAAAATGATTATTCATTTTTCTGTACAAAACAAGATATTTTATGAATCAATTGACCAACATGCTATAACAAATCATTCTTCTCTTCCTATAAACTCATTTGGCATTTTAAATTCAAATCCATGCCGGTTCAATGTACCATGGAAGGGGACTAAATATTTCTTCTAATTAGAAGCTATTTATTTAGAGATAGAGTTGGCAGAGAGATAATGACTTGGCTCAGTTCCTCCAATAGCGGCATATATATAGTTGAACAGAGATTTGAAATTGGTCTTCTCACATGGGCTGATCACTACTGCACACCCTTCAATACTCGTGTGTTGTCTCTAGATGGCCTGTC
>NW_015387276.1:382181-402034 GCF_001527695.2 Protobothrops mucrosquamatus | reverse complement strand
TATATATATATATTGTATATATGTGTATACACACACATATGCATACACACACACACATACATACATACACACACACACATACATACACATACACACATACATACATACATACATATATATACCGTATATATATTGCCAAAACCTCTTTCTTTTAAATGCTTCTTCATTGTTTATGTAGAGAGATTTGATCAGAAAATGGCTCCAATCAATCTACATTTAAGAAAACTGAGAATCATAATTCATCCTAAAAATACATTCAAGATTTCTCACCATTGCATGTTATATGGGAGAGTTGTGGCCCATACAGATTCTTCCTTTGCTTAAAGAGCTAATTTAATGTTGTATTTCTCTTCTCAACATTTTGAGGATACAAGCATATATTAGGGTCTAGCTCTTTTGTGGCACTTTCTACAAATTGAAGGAAATAATTAGGATTCCTTGAGAAAATAACAACAGAGATTGTGTTAGAACTGGGCTAGGGGTCTTAAATAGAAATCCAATCAATGTAAATGGATAACCTCTAAGGAAAAATGGGAAACCATTAGTATTCATTCTTTGTCATTCTTCATGTTCATATACTAAAAAAAATAGGTAAGAAAAGAAGAGAAAGTAAAGTGAGCAAGTCTGAGGCATGTTGATTTAAAAATAAATGCCACTGAGTTTGATAGGATTTACTTGTAGCTAAGTGGGTATAGAATTGCAACTTCATTTTTATAAGGGTCTCTTTCGTGTCATTGCACAATACTCACATGGTTATATTATATTCTGCCCATAACCTTATAACATTAAATTCCATAAGCACTGAGCAATTCAGTCAGCAAAAATGAATGATCAGTTCTCAGTAAAAAAAAAAAATACTGTATCAAGTATGGAGAAAGAAACTAGTTTGCCTTTGCACAGAAAAAGATCTAGATGGGAAAGTCCTGCCCTGTGTTTTGTGCATGAGTCTGTGCGTGTGCGTGTTTGTATGTTAAAAGGATATTTTAATTCTGTCTTATTGCACTCTCCGCCCACTGTTCAAGACAGAGAAAAATTGGCTTTTTACCTAATACGCTAAAGATGCTTGTCCCATCTCTACCTGTAGGCTGTTCTGGATTAGCCATAGTTCAGCCAGTTGATAAACTGTTATTACCATGTGACATTTGATTAAATGTGCTACTGAGGTCACCTTCCACTAACCATCACTATAGACCAGGTTCCTCTTCCTCACTCTTTGCCCCTCCCTCCTCTCCTCTTTCCTTCCTTCCTTCCTTCCTTCCTCTAATATTCTTTAACTCATCTAAAGATCAGCTCCAAGTGATATGTCCTAAAAAGCAAGTGAAACACCACCAAGACAGTGGCAGAAGCAGGCTGCATGTGAGAAGGTTTGGTGGTAGTGGTGGTAGTAGTAGTATCAACTGCTACTGCTGCTGCTGCTGCTCTGAATTTGCTCCCAACCAGGCTACCCACTGTACACCCATCTTTTTCTTGTTGTCCCTACAGGAAGACCATAAGGGTTAAAATAGTAGATGAGGAGGAATACGAAAGGCAGGAGAATTTCTTCATTGTCCTTGGTGAACCGAAATGGATGGAACGAGGAATATCAGGTGTGAGATCCTTTTTTTGAAAAAAAAAAAAAAGAAAAGAAACCAAGCAAATGCAGATTGCAAAAACAACCTTTTTTGCTCCGCCTTTTTCTCTTTGATTTTTACACAGACCAAGTTTTATTCTTTTCCCTCCTATATTCTCGCTCTCACCCTGTTTCGGTCCCATCTCTGCATTTTTGAGCTTAGCTTAAGATCCTCCTTTTGTGCAGTGCTTGTGCCTTACAGGCTGTTTGAACTTCCATGCGTTTGGATCCCTTCTATTTACTCTCCTTTTCCCTACCTGTTTTCCTTATTTTTGATGTAATCTTGTCTCCTTTTCTTATACCAAAGTGGAAAGTCCTTTTCTCAGAAGAATGTGTTAAACTGCATGGTTGTCTCTTCAGCTTGCTCCCCAATTCTGAACTTTGCACAATGGTCCCTGTCATTTTTTTATTCTCTTCATACAGCTTTGTAATTAATATTAGCTACTGATTTTTTATATAAATATATATGGCTGTAGATATGTACATATTGGAGTCAGATTTAAACAAGTGCTGCCAACAAGAACAGCCAAGAATATTTGCAATTAATTCCCTGCCAAAAAAAGAAATCTTCAAATAGATCAAACTACTTTATAATACAACTTCATAGAACTCATATGTTAGGAAGTACTTTCTCAGAGTGTCATCAAAGACATAGAGGGTCTAGGACAACTCGCCTGGCCATCTCATCCTAGCCGACTCACTTTGGCCAACTCATTGCAGGACAACTCACCACGGACCACTCAACACAGGATAACTCAAGAGAGGGACAAGTGAATTGCTGCAGACCTTATTTTGCTTTAGGTTTGAACCTTCTCAAGTTAGGCATCCTCAAGGCTGGAGTGAGCTGTAATTCTACTTGTCCCTTTCTTCAGTTATCCTACATTGAATTGTGCCACGGCAAGTTGACTGCAGCAAATTGACCAGGCAAGTTGGCTGTGGTAAGACAGCTGGGGTGAGTTGTCCCATTCCGGACATACAGGCATGTCAGCAAAAAGAATTTCCAAGATGGAAGTCAAAGCATGCTGCCTTCCAAATGTATTGAACCACTCATCAAAAGGCCCATGCTGGCTGCAAATTCTAGAAGTCTAGTATATTTGGAGGTCCACAAGCTTCAGGAAATCTGTCTTCAGCTGCCTTTGCTGAATTTGTTAACCCACTTGTGGATCCCAGAGGTTTTGTGTCTGACCTTGGATGTTTCAAGAATCTCTACTTAACAGTTCTTCTCTCTAACGGGTCATATCAACAAAGATCTAGTGGACTTTCATATATTTTGTATTCTTCTTCACAAAATGTGAACAACATATAAAGCTCATTAAAAAGATGCCTATACAACAATGCTTAGAAATTAAATGAAGCAAATAATGCTTCATAGTATACATTCTGCAAAATATCAGATTATTTAGTTTTTCTATTTTAGTTTTTAAAGGAAATGGTATAACATTGATGCTTCAGAACTATAGAGCTAACATTCTTGAAAAACAAAGAAATAACAGCTCTTAAGTATTCGTAATAGTAGCATACTACTATTGCTTCTGTGATTAGTTTTATGTTTTATTCCGGACTATTCTTCATTCAAGGGGCAATATAGAACAATTGTCCAAAGACACAATGCAGCTAATTGTTACTTAGCATTGAAACATTTAACCTAAATACCAAATCCCTTCTTTTTGAGCTGGAAAGTTCTTTGCTGGGTTTTCAGAACCCAAATTAGGTTACTCTGATGATTCCTTATTTGTAAACTTCCATCTTTTTTTTTAAAAAAAAAACCTTTTATACTCCAAATTTCTGAGTTCACACCTCTCTCTTTCCATCCCAACACTCTATTACCAGCAGCCCACACACATCATGGGTACTTGGAAATGTTCATATGATCTCTGTACCTCTACCAACAAATCATATTAATGTGAGTTTTAAGCAATTTAACGCATGAGAAAATGCTGATACTATTACTAAGGTGGAGAGTGTTTTATATATTATGCATTCCACTGAGATGGTGTTTCGCTGGAATCGGGGAAATCAGAGGCCAGAAGTAGTTTGATTGTTTGCTTACTTGTGCAGTCCATCGACCACCTCAATCCTAGTGGACTTTAAGCAGTTTATTGATATTAAAATAACATTGATAAATATTATATTACTTTTAAACCTTAAAATTACAGTAACAAGTATATAAGCATTGATGGCTCCACAATTCCTGAAGGCTTTCCAGTAAAGCTAGTTTTTAATTTACTGGGCTTATACACTATTCCAATCAATAAATGGCTCCAGCAGGTTTACTTACCTCATCTACCCATCATTAAAAAGATACAAATCCATTATAATAGCAACAGTAATAACAGTATGAATTAGTACAACAACAACAAACTGTTAGCACTGGGAAGTACCATGGTGAAAAATATTTCCCTATAGGACAAGTTATACAACCTTTCAGATCTCAAAGCCTTGCTGAAGCAGCCAAGTCTTAATGGTCTCATGGAATACCAAAAGCATAGGGGATAAGAGGATGTCAAAAAAGTGGCTAATGGCAGAGAAAGCATATCACAAGGCATTTTACAAATGTGTGCCCTCCGTACACAAACAGAATTATCATTGAAGAGATTCTGAGGGCCAAGCTTCTTCCTCTCACACCAACAGTGAACAATAACACACTGTGCACTCTGACTAAGGGAACTGAAACAACCGAAGAAGAAGTTGATGAGCTGTAGAAATGCTGGATCATCTTTCCCTAGGCTAATGTTACATGCCTTGTTAGGGTCTCATGCAGTTTTGTCTTCTCATATCTTGAATGTCGTGACTCTGGGACAGAGATACACTAATGAGTGATGAGAAGAATGTGCCAATTGTTTAATAGACTCCAAGCTTGGACTCATAAGGTCTATTATAAGTCGGAATTGAGTTGCCCTGGTTGAGCTATTTCTTATAGCAAAGGAAGCTGTGGCCTATAAAGCCATTTTCCTGCTTCTGTTAGCAGTGTCCATCTCCCAATTACAAGCTAAAATGCCTTTCTATATTCCTGAATCTTTGTTCATAGCATTCTTCAAATATTCCTACACTGAATTAGAAGTGAAAGAGAGATAAGCACTCTTTTAATAGGCTGAAGCACAAATGACAGTCGGAGTTTTCAGACATTCGGGAGATTAATGCTTTAAATCTATTACTCTTGTGGCCACACTTGTAGCAAGGAGCACAAGCCAAACCTCAGGGGGAGAAAATCAGCTTTGAGACCAAGAAGATGTAAATGATGGAGAGATAGTTCCTTCCAGAGGGACATTCTATTAAAATATGCTGGAGGCTATGGGTTTAAAATAAATAATAAAAGTAATGTATAACAAAGGACAATTGATCCTCCTCACCCCTGGTGCTTTTCTCCAGTCATTTGCTCCAATGAGTGTCCCACCCACCCTCCCACCCACCCCGCTTTCCAATATGAGAGCTAGAAAGCAGAAAAATGCCTCATCAAACTGTTTTGAGGGATATAGGGTCTTCCAGATGTTCTAGACCAGGAGTCTTCAAACTTGGCCGCTTTAAGTCTTGTGGACTTCAATTCCCAGAATTCCTCAGTCAGCCATGCTGAGGAATTCTGGGAGCTGAAGTCCACAAGTCTTAAAGCCACCAAGTTAGGAGACCTCTGTGCTAGACAATCTCCTTGTCATTGCTTACGCTGGTTCAGGCTAATGGGAATTGAAGTCCAAAAACTCTGGAGCATATTAGATTGACTGCCTCTAATTTATACTACTAAAATATGACCTCCCTTTATATTTGAAAATAGCCCTGAATTTCCTCCTGCCATGTTAAAGGTACCATCACAACACAGTTACTATTCAAATAGGCTCTTGGCTGCTGCCTTAAGCAAGTATTAAATGGCCCTACAGAAGTGAAAGCATTTAAAAGGCTATCATTAACAGTTCCGAATTCTGTTCACTCAGTATACTTGTTAGGTTTTAAACACTGGGCCCCTTCCTTAATGGATATTTCTGTGGAAAACTCATGCAGCATTTTTAGCGGAAGGTGTCATTTATTCAAGGTCAACAACTACAGTGAGATTCAGGCTTATTTTTAAAAGCCGTTCCTTGCAATGCTATTCTCCAGAGCTTCCCATCTCAACTCATAAACTTTTGTTAAGCCTGAAAGCATCAGTCAAGTTCTTCAGTTGCAATTGGCTGGGCCAGTTAAGTCATGCAGCCTGTATGGATTTCACTGACATAGTATTAAGTGAAACGTTATGGTATAGGTTAGGTTTTCTCTTGTCCTTGCAATTAGATTATAAATTACAGGACAAATCTGTAAAACTAAAGGGACAAAGTTCAGCTCCTATTTCACACTGGTGGTTCATTTTTACTGAGACAAGATTTTTTTTTTATTATTCCAAATGGTGATACTTCTCCAGATTCTTCTCTAAAAATGAAGCTAATGTTTCATCCTTCCTGCTAAAGCATAAGCAAATATAAAAAGGAGTCCAGATCAGAGTAAATTTAGGTTAAGATAGTTGTCTTTAGAAATAATTATACAAACATAAGAAAGTAATTCTTAACAATAAATAAAATACTAAGAATCATAATGAGATATATGAAATAGAAGGTAGTACAATGAGATTTAATTAGAAATCCTAACACTTAAAAGATCATTTATAATCTAAATTAAAAATACTGTGAATAAAATATTCTTGACAGAAGCATACTATCAATTAGCAACTAGAAATTAAAAGAACAGCAGAAGAGATTTTTAGGATTCTTATTCAACTTGTTTCTTGTTACTAATATCACAGCTCTTTGGCTGATTTAGAATGAACTAATTACTGTAATCAGCCTTCATAAACCAAAACCCTAAATTGAAAATTCAGAGTTTAGACTTAAAAGTAATACCATTCTCTGCAGCCTTCCGTCTTATTTTTTGATCTCAAGAGGCCAGGAGAAGCACGGTTTTGTTTAAATTCCCTTTGCTTCAAAGTTGTGTAATGATCTATAACTTACCCAGTGGAAGTTTTAAAAAGTCTAGACAATAGGTTATGGGGAAAGCATCAATTATTTTTACATTTAGGGCCCTGTTATAAAATTTACTCATGACTGGAAACTCTTATAAGTGAAACTTCACATCTATCAATAGAAGACAATATCTTTAGTGCAGGGTTGAATTGTGGACTTCTTGGTGCTCTCTGAGCTTGGTCGTTTTCTTGAAAATATTTCATTACCCAGCTAGGTAACAACTTCAGTGCTACAAGGAAATGGGATTTGCTTTCTGTTTATATACAGAAAGCTTGCCTGCCATTGTTGGTGGGAATGTTGTTTTCTCCTTGGTAGTTCCTTGATTAGGCTGTTGTTTACTGCTTGATTGTTTGTCTGCTGTTGCTCCTGGTGTTAATCCCTGTTGTACCAACCAGGGATCCCAACATATAGCTAAAGAACTTACAAAAAAGCTTGGACATCTCATAGAGGGGAGCAAATATTCTATCAACTGTCCACCACAGTGCCTCCAGAAAATAAAAAAAACCTAGTAATACAAGATAAGATTATGATTTCATTCAATGTCCACAGCACTTTTACATGCATAAATCATGAACTAGCAAAAGAATCCATGGTAGCTGTACTACACAATACATCCAACCAAACTAAAGACACTCACATTGCATTCAGAAAGTATTCAGATCCCCCTTCACTTTTGTCAATTTTGTTATGCTGCAGGCAGATACTACAGTTGTTGAAATTCATTTTTTTTCTCATTAATCTACACTCAGTACCCCATAATGACAAAGTGAAAACAGAATGTTACAAATGTCTGTAAATTTATTAAAAAGGAAAAACTGAAATATCACATTGGTATAAGTATTCAGACCCTTCACTCAGTACTTTGTTGAAGCACTTTACCAGCAATTACAGCCTCCAGTCTTTTGGGGTATGACGTGACAAGCTTTGCACACCTGGATTGGGGGATTTTCTGCCATTCTAGCTTACCGTTCCTCTCAAGCTCAGTCAGATTGGATGTCAACTCAGTGGACAGCCATTTTCAGGTCTCTCCAGGGATGTTCAATAGGGTTCAAGTCAGGGCTCTGGCTGGGCCCCTCTAGGACAGGGCTTTTCAACCAGTGGTACGGGTACCACCTGTGGTACATTGGCACCTGGCAGGTGGTACGCGACCATCCTAGAAAAGTGGTAGCGGGGGGAGGGGGAATGAGAGTGCCGCCGGGCGGGCAGGCAGGTGTCTTGCTTGGCTGTGCCTTGGGGGGCACTTTTTTCAGTGCCATTGTAACTTCGAATAGTCACTAAGCAAACTGTTATAAGTCGAGGACTACCTGTACTTTATCACTTTTTTCCTTTTTTTTTTTTTGGTCATCAAGTTTTTGACACCTTGCTAGGCAACTGGTGGTACTCGGATATTGCCATATCCTAAAAGTGGTACAATCGGTGAAAAGGTTGAAAAGCCCTGCTCTAGGATATTCACAGAATTGTCCCTAAGCCACTCCTATGTTGACTCGGCTGTGTGCTTGGGATTGTTGTCATGTTGGAAAGTGAACCTTCAGCCCAGTCTGAGGTCTTGAGTACTGTGGAACAGGTTTTCATTGAGGATATCCCTTTATTTTGCTCCATTCAGCTTCCTCTCAACTCCGATCAGTCTCCCAGTCCCTGCTGCTGAAAAACACCCCCACAGCATATTGCTGCCACCACCATGCTTCACTGTTGGGATGATATTGGGCAGGTGATGAGTGGTGCCTGGTTTCCTCCAGACATAATGTTTAGAATTCAGGCCAAACAGTTCAATCTTGGTTTCATCAGACCAGAGAATCTTGTTCCCCACAGTCAAGAGTCCTTCAGGTGCTTTTTTGCAAACTCCAAGAGGGCTTTCATGTGTTTTGCAGTAAGGAGAGGCTTCCATCTCTAGCCAATCTGCCATAAAGCTCAGATTAGTGGAGGGCTGCGGTGATGGTTGGAACTCTGTCCCATCTCCACACAGGATTTCTGGAGCTCAGTCAGAGTGAATGTCTATGGAGATTCTCAGTTATCCAGGTCATGGCTGTCCCAAAGGTGCTTTTTTCATGAAGCAACTGGACTTTTTTTGTTTTTCATGAAGATGTTTCGCTTCTCATCCAAGAAGCTTCCAATCAGAGCTGAAGAAGCTTCTTGGATGAGAAGCGAAATGTCTTCAAGAAAAACAAGAAAGTCCAGTTGCCTCGTGAAAAAAAAGCATCTTTGGATCAGTTAGAGTAACCATCAGGTTCTTGGTCACCTCTGTTAAAGAGGCCCTTCTCCCCTGATTGCTCAGTTTGACCAGGCAACCAGCTCTTGGAAGAGTCCTGGTTGTGCCAAACATCTTCCATTTGAGAATTATGGAGGCCACTGTGCTTTTAGGAACCTTCAGTGCAGCAGAAATTTTATTATAGTATTCTCCAGATACGTGCCTTGCAATAATTTTATCTCTGAGCTCTGCAGGCAGTTCCTTTGACCTCATGACTTTTGCTGTGCTACAGTATGCATTGTCAGCTGTGAGGCCTTCTATAGAGAGGTCTGTGCCTTTCCAAATCATGTCCAATCAATTTAATTTACCACAAGTCAACTCCAATCAAGGTGTAGAAACATGTCAGCAATGATCAAGAGAAATGGAAGGCACCAGAGCTAAATTTCACGTGTCGTTGCAAAGGGTCTGAATACTTATGCCAATGTGATATTTCAGTTTTTTCTTTTTAATAAATTTGTAGACATTTCTAAAATTCTGTTTTCACTTTGTCATTATGGGGTACCGAGCGTAGATTAATGAGAAAAAAATTAATTTCAATAAGAATCAGGCTGCAATATAACAAAATTGACAAAAGTGAAGGGGGGGTCTGAATACTTTCTGAATGCATTGTTAAGTTCAAAATACCCAGAATAATGTATCATGGGAGCCCATCAATCTTTGCCTTAGTTATTGTTAATTGCAAAGTCGTGTCCGACCCATCGCGACCCCATGGACAACGTTCCTCCAGGTCTTCCTGTCCTTTGCCTTAGTAGCTACATTCAATTTGATGGACAGATATATCAATAAATCCGAGGAACACTCATGAGATCACTGTTCTCAGGACTCGTAGAGACTGTAATGCAGTGTTTAGAAAGTATAACACTAATATAACTAAATAGTGAATATAACTAAAAGTATGGATCTGTTACGTAGATGTCACCCTTGTCATAATAAAAAAGGAACAATTAGAGAAGAAACATGAAATAACATCTTCAAAGGAATAAAACTTACAAGGGAAGAAGAAAACAACAACACACTTCCCTTCATGGATATCCTCATCAGCAGAGGAAATGGTAACAAATTAGAAACACAAGTCTGTCAAAAAACCAACCGCACTAACCAAATACCTCCACTACCAAATACCAACAAGAGGAGCTGTGTAAGAACATTATTCAGAGGAGCACAAATGCACTGCAACTACCCAGAACACCAAAAAAAGGAAACATCACCTATACATCTTCTAGCAAAATGAATATCCACTTAGGTTTATCAAAAAATGCCTGACCATCAACCTATTACAGCAGAACCAACATAAGCTATGAAAAGGATAGCACTCCCCATACTTCAAAAACATCTCAGAAACAACCAACAGACTATTGCAACCACATGGCGTCACTGTAGTACATTAACTAAAGCCCTCCAAAATATCTTAAGTAAACCAAAAAAACTCAGTAGCCCAAGAGGAAAAAACAGGGTTCATCTACTATACAGTGTGAGGTCTATAACAGTTACTGTATACCAGGGCTGGCTGAGGAATTCTGGGAGTTGAAGTCCACAAGTCATAAAAGGGCCTGGTTTGCAGACCCCTGTTCTATACAGACAAGCAGAAGACTAACAGAGGACATCCATGAACACCAATTAGCAATCAGAAGACACAATGAAAATGCCTTAATTTGGACAGACTTAACCATAGTTTTATCTGGGAAGCTGTGAGCATACTAGACCAAGCTAAATCCAAAAACATTTTTTAGACAGAGCAACTGTGAACAAGATCATAGAGATAAACCAGATTTAGACAACTTTCAGAAGAGACAATAAAAAAATCTAAAAAGGAAACAAAAAGATCAGAACACCTCCTTGCCAGCAATCAACACCCAGATAAGCAGGGATTGATACCAGAATCAACACCAATCAAGCAGTAAACAACAGCCTAATCAAGGAACTACGGAGAAATCCGACCCCCACCAACACTGACAGGACAAGTTACTGTATATAGATAGACAGAAAACCTCACACGCTTCTCGCACTGAAGATGTTACTACTGAATAATGAAGCATCTGCAAGAAAACAAACAAGCTCAGAGAGAACCAAGGATTCCACTTCTTCACACTATTGCTATATGAGTATTTCTGCCAAAACCGGATTGAAAAAATCTGGATGAACACAAGATGGCAGCAATCAATTAGAGATTTTTTTTTATCCCCTTGTTGCTATCTAGGCGTTAGTGGAAGCTAGTTGTCATAGCCCCATAAAGTGGTGGTAAACCAAGTATACAAGGTAGGTAAGGTGACATTTCATGCCCCGTTGAGTGACAATTATTCAGCTAGAGTGATACAAATTTAATTTGTAAGTATGAATCATTGCATCTATCTGACTTCCATATTAATCTTTACTGAAACCAATGTGTATGTGTAGCCTGTGTGTAGCCAATTGAAAGAGTTTTAAATGGTAGAAGTGCCTTCCCTAGGCCAGTAGCTAAGGGCCAGTACTGGTTAAGGAACCAGGCTAGAAACCCAGAGACTATAGGTTATAGTCCCATCTTTGGTAGAAAACTAGACCATGACCTTGGCAGTAGCTCCTTTCAGTCCTAGGAAGAAGGCAAACCACTTCCAAAAATCCTGCCAAGAAAACTGTAGGGACTAATTCAGGCAGCCGCCAACACTGACTTGAAGGCAACCCTCCAAAAAAGCCACTAGATGTGCCCCAGATTCTGGTCTTGTGTTGCAAATTTGTGCCTTTTGATTGCCTCTACAGTCCTCACCTCCAGGTCCTGTCCCTCCCACCCTCCCACCTGCACCTTTGTTCATGAGGGAAAGGGGGAACCTCTGAAAACCTTAACATTGCACCTGTTTGATATCTAGCTTCATCTCCATTTTGTGGCTCCCATGCATGCTTACAAACCTGCTTCTACCATGAGGCTACCAAAAAACCGCCATTTACTTCAAGCAAGCGCATTATTATTTAACACAGTTATATGCAAAATGCTTACAAACCTGTTATATAGAGAATAATAACTCTGTCTCTTCCTTCCTTTTCTTTTTTCTTTTATTTTTTTATATAGCGCTCCTCTTGACTCAAGGTAAGTCATTTTTCCCTCTTTTCTCTCCCCCCCCCCTTCCTTTTCTCTATTTGGATCTCTGCTCTGTCCTTTTCTTGTCTACAGCCTAGATTCTAAATGTTGTCTTTCATTTGGAATGACTTCATACTTCAATGATTTCACCTCAACATTTAGAACCAGTGCCATTGTTGAGAATAACATGAACCTGAGCCCCTTGCTACCATGTAAGGAAAGGGGTTCAGCTGGAGAGAAAGAACTGAAGGTCATTGGAACTGAGGTGGCATCCCTGTTCTCTGCACCCTTGAAGGAATCTGCCACGTGCCAGGGTGAACCTGTAGTACAAGTTCATTTTGACACAGAGGAATGTGAACATATGCAGATATGCAGACAAGGAGAGCGGTTTCAGCCTTCTCATTCTGACTCAGCAAGAGGAACGCAGAATGATGGTATATCATTTCAAAGGCATCCACAGGAACTGATATTTAAACCCAGACAATGAAAGCAGCACCTCACCATTGTGCTGCACACACTCTATGTTTGTGCAGGATAAGATAAGATAACTTTTATTGTCATTTTTTACTGTGAGCACACTGGTACACATTAAAAATGAAATTCTATTGCCTGCTCTCAAGAGAAAGTATATATCTACCCATACACATACATAACACACATATACACATGCTATATACATGCATACATATATCTACACCCATATATATATGTTTTTGTAGATTTTCACGGGTATAGGTATGCAGGTCTTGGCGTATTTGGGTCTTTTCCCGTGTAAGATTGAGAGTATCTTGGTGACATTTCGACGAGGTCCTACTCGTCATCTTCAGGCTGGGGTCTTCGGCTTCATGCTTGTGCGAGCAAAGTGTGATCGGAGCTGCCGTCTCTCTATAAATATTGGTGGGGGTGTGTGGAGTGCTCGCTTTGTTGCTGTAGGTGGGTTGGTTGGCTGTGTTGGAGTTATTGTTTGTGGATTGATCGGCTGTTTCGTAATATCCTGAGTAGCTGAGGTGCTGGCTGTGTGCCCATTAGTCTTTTGTGTTGTAACGACCTGGGTAATGGGCTGTGTGATGACATCCTGAGATCTAATGTAGTGATATCCTGAGTTTTGTGTTGCAACATCCTGGGTGGTTGGCTGTGTTGTAACATCCTGAGCTTTAGCATTGTAACTTCCTGAGTTCTGTGATGTGAAGTCCAGAGCAGAAGGCTGTGATGTAACATACCGGGCTTTGGTTTGGCTCTGAGTTTGCGGTCTAGCTCTGTGTTCATGGCGTGTGTCCGTTTGCTTTGTGTGGGGGTCGGAGGGAGGTGCAGCATCTGGTGATGTTGTCGTGGTTTGGCTTCTGGATGGTGGTTGCATTTCGTCTGAGGGATGGGTTTGGACTTGGGTTTGGGTCTGGTGAGGGTGAATGGTGGTGGCATCCTGTGTTGTTCTGAGTCTGGTGTCGGTTTTCGTGGCTGGGACTCGTTTGTTGATTAGGGCTAGTTTCCAGATGTCTGGTAGGCGGAAGGTATTGTCATGTTTATTCATGTTGTGGGGGTGTTTTTCTATTTCAATAGCTTCCATAATTATTCTCTTGTGGTGTTCAGTTTTGGAGATTAGTTTGGTTCCTTCAAAATCAATTTCATGTCCTGTAGCTTTAAGGTGCTGGAAGAGGGAGGAAGTTTTTTCTTCTTTTCTGACTGCGTTCTTGTGTTCTGCGATGCGTGCATTTATTCTCCTATTAGTTTGTCCAATGTATGTGGCTAGGCAGATTTTGCAAAGGCCCACTTAGCCACAACTACCAACTTCTCTTTGAGCAGGAGTCATGAGTTCAGGAGGAGTCCCCAAGTTGTGCACCAAATCTGTCTGGGGTAGTGCAACCCCATCCAGAGTTACGGTTATAAACCACCAGATCCAGAGATCCCTTGTACCCATGGTCATTCCATCTTGCCAAGGTTCAGCTGAAGCCTGTTGTCCTCCATCCAGACCTTACAGCTTCTAGGCATTAAGAAAGATCAGTAGTCACAGCATCGTTTGGATCACCAGAAATAGAAATGTAAAGCTTTATATCATCAGCATACTGGTGATATCTCATTCTATGTTGAATGATCTCACTCATCAGTATCATGTAAATGTTAAACAGGGTCAGAGAGACTATTGAGTCCTGTGGCACCCCACAAAGGAGTGGCTGTGGGTTGGACCTCACGCTCTCTATCAACACTAATTTGGACCAGCCTTGGAGAATCGAGTCAAACCAGTGCAATACTGTGCTACCCAGCCCCAAACCCCATAGCGGCCCAAGAGGCTACCATGGTCAATGGTATTGAAAGCCAGCAAGAGCAAGAATGAATGCACTACCATTATCCTGCTGTTGCCAGAAATCAGCCTTAAACACAACCAATGTCATTTCTGTCCCATAATCTGGTCTGAAACCCAACTGAAAGGAGTCCAGATAATCCATTTCATCCTGGACTCTCTGGAGCTGTAACATAATCCCTTTTCCATCACCTTCACTAAAAAGGGGAGGTAGAGAACTGGATGAAGATTATCCAGACAAGTGGGGTCCAATGAAGGTTTATTGAAGAGGGGGCAGACCAAGGCCTTCTTAAATGGTGCCAAGAACAACCCCTCATGAAGCAATATATTAATCACTGCCTGAACTCACCTGCAGGTCAACATCTTGGTGGCTTTTACCAACCAGAAGAGACAAGGTTCGAATAAGCAGTAGTTGCATTGACAACCCCAAGAACCCTGTCCATTTCTTCAGATCCAACAGGATCAAATGGTTCCCAGATAATTGGGCAAGTTCATTCCCTGGGCATCTCTAAAGGACCTGCTCCACGCTTGCTCTCAAACTTAGAGTGGATCCAAGTGACTTTATCCTTCAGGTATTTGACAAATTCCTCTGCACAGCCCTATAAGTGATCATCCAAGCCCTGCTTCCCAAGGAGGGACCAAATGACTTTGAATAGAGCTGTCAGATGGTACCCTGCATATACAATTAGACTGGAGAAAAGTTTCATTGCTGAGGCAGGCCTTAACTGCTGCTCTGAACCCACATACAGTTGGATTCATTCTTAGTTTTCCCCCAGCAGCACTCTAGCCATCTTTTGGCCAATTAATCAGCGAAAGGAGCACGGGGCAAGGTGCAGAAGGATTCTTCATATCATATCCACCTCTTCAAGATGTACAAATAAAAAATAATCCAAAATAAGGGTACAATTGATAGCCCCAAGGAACCTATCCAATTCCTCAAGTCCAACATTGTCAAGATTACATGTCCACAACCTACCCCAACTCTGCCTCATTCACCAAAGGCAGCAACACGATTTCAGAATTAGCAGACAAAGTATCTAGTTGATGATTTGGGATGTATATGGACCTCTCTTCTTCTGTGCCTTCTAGGTCTAGCTTGCTGTAGTACATCTTAGACTGGTGAACAAAAATATAGGAGATAAATTATATTAATTCCAGCTCTCCGCGGCCCACACCAGATCAGCACTTTCATCCGGGGTTAAGTCTTGGATAATAGATGCTTTATCAATAACGGCTCTGGCAGTCTTTTTTTCAACAACCTCCTACTTTGCCCATATTCCTTGCTTGTCTCATAAGAGACCTTTCATTTAGTTAGGTTTGATGTGCTGCCTTCAGCCCTTTACAAGCACTTCTCTGCCCCTGTTGATTGGGGAAGCCAAATCAGTTGTTCATTTTTCTCCTGCATTGGCTATTTCATTCACTTCATTCATTCATTCATTTTGCCTTTATCAACCAAATACCGGCAGGAATTCAGAAGACAACTTTTTTATACTTTTTAGTTGACAAGTCAAGGATGACTTCTACGAGCATTATTGTATGCTTGTAATTGTAATTATTGTAATTAAATGCATGTTTAAATAGACAAAATATCTGTCCTACAACTTCTCTCTCATTACAAAGGTCAAGTTACCACTGCCACCTTTAGGTAATTACAACTTAGTTTTGTAAGGTTAAGAATGCCTTCCTTTAAGGATTCTACTAACATAATTTATGACCATTTTTCATATCCTGTTCTTTCTGATTTTCCTGACACACCTCTTAACAGCAGACCACAACTAACCAGCAGTCCTGATTCTATCCCAGAGACAGAACCCACAAAGACATAAACAATTTAAATGAAATGCTTAAGTCTCCCTTGGTAGAATTTTGCGATGCTAAAACAAAAGGGGAAAAAAAATTAGCTTTAAACTCACCACCACAAGCTTTTCACAGAATAGTTTATGTAATCCAGAATTATAGGAAACCTGTTGTGGTCTGATTTGAATAATAATTACTGAGAGAAGCATTTGAAATAAATCCATGCTCAGTATTACTAAGTTATTTCTGTTTTGATGAAATAAATGCAAAACAGAAAGGTTTGGTTTGGTTTTGCTTTGTTTAAGTACCATAGCAGAAAGTTTTGAGTAGGCTAGATTTTGGAGGAAATTACTGGTTGTTTTCTTTAGAGTTGAAAGCAAAAGAGAGAGAGAGATTCTTATTATCACCAGCAGCTGAACAACTGCAGAAAAGATGGTGCCTCCTTCTCATGTACTGTAATGTACATTAACCAACCATACCAACTGTGATTGTTTAATTGAATCTTATCTCAGGGAATGGTGCAGGCAACTTTCATGGATAAATTCAACATCTGCATCATAATATAAAAACGCAAGTGTCAGGAAGCCAGTATAATTAGTGATTTTCTGTGTGTATAGGAAAGGAAAAGGGTCTGCTTCTACAGTCATTTCTTCACTAGGTTGTAAAGTCATGTGAATTTCCTGCATCCCCCCCCCAAAAAAAATCATCATGAGAATAATGGGAGCTTAAGCCTCTCTTAGAATTCTAACAATTCTTCATTTCAGAAAATCTGTCACAGCTGTACCCATAATAATTGTGCAGTTCTAATTCAATAGTGTGCAAATTCAATTAATTCTCCTTCAACCAAATAATATGTATTAAAATAATGCAATTCTACCCCCTTCTCATGCTCAGATCTCATCTTTTTTTTTTTTTTTTTGCAAAAAGCCCCGGATAAGTCACTTGCTTGCCTCTATAGAAAGTTGTTCTTGCCTTAGTAAGTGAGGAATTGGAAATTCTGACCATGTTAGGAAAAAAGGGTTGTGTTAAGAAGATTGTGTTAAATTCTTTTGCACATCCCATGCACTCTAGGTAGCATCTTCTTGCTTCCGATGAACGGTCAAGTCGCCATTTCAGTTAATTTCTGCAGTTGGTCTCCTTTTCAAAGGTCGAATTGACATCTCTCGGACAGGTGGACATAGTACTTCAAATTCTGTTAATCTGTGACATATCAAAGGCAGAGTAATATAAAAATGCATCTGTTACTGCCCAGGACAGATCATGACTAATAAGTAAAGAATGGCAATGACATTTTCACTTACTCTGTGTCATGTTAGATTTAGAAAATGTAAGCATTTCAGGAGTGCTGGAAAAAAATTACACTGAAGCTTGTCATTGTCTTTTTGCCTCTAATTTAGCTTTCTTCAGTCTGGTGGCACCCAGATATATTGGACTTCAAGTCTGATATTTTCCAGTTATTGCATTAAGCTGGCTGGCAATGATGGGACTTAAAATACAAACAGCTCAAAGACTACAACTAAGGCATGCTACCATATTTCCCTGAAAATAAGACTGGGTCTTATATTAATTTTTGCTCCAAAAGACGCTTTAGGCCTTATTTTTCTGGGTAGGGCTTATATTTGGGGAAATACAGTACTAAATGCATCCATCTGGCTGACGATCTTAACTGGGGATTATTGGGGGGGGGGGTAGGGCTTATATTACGAGCATCTTGAAAAATCATGCTAGAGCTTATTTTCTGGTTAGGTCTTATTTTCAGGGAAACAGGGTACTTCTAATTTTGCCCTTTCCCTTTCTGATAATCTGCACTACATAGTTTTTCTTTTTAATATTGGCTTGATTCTTCATCCTTCTGCTTTCTTCTTATATTCATATTTTTTATGTTGCACTTTATTCTTCAAAGTTTTGGCAGTCAGTCCTTAAGATCTGCCTTCTGACTTTTCTTGAGTTGCATGTGCAAAATTCAATTACTGAGATAATTTGTAGTTACTAAGATAATACAAATTAAGGTAAACATACCATAGTATATGGGACACAGCAAAGCTGTGTATGCTATCAGCTATTACATAACTAATCAATAACTTGGAGCAACTTTGTAATATTAGCTATCATTTCAATATCAGTTACACTCTTCCCATCCAGAAGTTCAGCTTCCCAGGAATGGAATTCAGACCCTTTAATGGTTTGGCCCATTTCACTTTTTCTTGCTGCCAGTGATGGTCAAGAAAATTTGCAACTTCATTCATCCAACTCACTGTTTCCAAAAATACCAAGACACATCTCTTCAATTCAGCCTTTAAATGGCTTTTGCTCATTTTAGTGTTTAGTATGGTGTCCGTTCAAACTTTTACATAAAGTACATTTATCTACTTTATTATTCACCAGTCTGAATAAGAGAGGCTGAAAAGATGTACCCCAGAAAAGGCAACTGATAGTCTTTATGGCAAGTCTTATGACCAATGTCTATTTACAGACATTAGCTAATTAATTACACAGGTGTTTTCTTTTTTGTCCATAAAATAAAGCAGTGGGTTTTTTTCCCTGTTTGGTCAGGCGCCTACTTCAATAAGATGAACTTCTTGACCTACTTAGAAATGCATTGTCTGTTTCTCCTTGTCAAGAAAGAGAGCATCTTATCAGCTTCCTGCCCTTTAAAACTTTCTTAATTCTGGATGAGCAGTGCTAAAAATGGAATTCTTTCCTCCATAACCTTTTGCAATATCTGGAAAGCAGGGATGGGAATTAAGGAAATACTGGCAGGTTTGTTCCCCTGCTTGGCATCTTCAGACTAATTGAAGTTGGCAGCTAGGAGTCTAGGGTGCAATCCATGTTAAAAGCTGAGTACCAAGGCTCATGCAAACAAATCAGGAATGGTTAATAAGTTACAGTTTGGCAGTGTTCACCTTGACAAAGTTGACCCACACACACAAACACCACATCACAAAAGAAACATTAGCTTTTTTTCTCCTGCCTTATGGATCTGTTCTTGAAATCCCTACTTCTTTTTTTTATATATATAAAATTTTTATTAATTTTTATAATTGAACAGCAAATACCAATATGATGCATTTACATACACAAGCAAAAATAATAATAATAATAATCCTTTTTGGAGAGGCCCGGCAGTCCCCGCCTTGCCTCCACCCTCATTCACTTTCCTCTCCTTCCTCCCCCTAGACCCACAACCTCTCCTCCTTCCTCCTTTCCGCCTACCTACATCCCATCTCTCTCCTTAACCACCTCATCGAGTGCAGTTTGGGGCACCAGCCGAGCATCTCCTCTTTTCGATACAATTCCATTGTTAATCTATAACATATAAATACATCAATTTTTATAATTTCTATCCCCTAATCCCCTTCCCCCCTCCCCCCCGGACTTCCCAGAGCTGAGTACAGGAATAATCACATAATAATCCAAGTTTAACCCAAACAACCCATTCATAATATAAATAAGTATAAACTTACTGTAACTCTAATATACAATCAACTTAACTATAAACTGTATATATAAATTATATATAAAAAAAATTATAAGTAACAATAATTAATCAAAAGCTATATGATAATTGTTCATTTCATATTTTCTCTGAATATAATCTATCCATCTTCTCCATACCAAAATAAATTTCTCTTGATACTGATCCTTCAGGTATGCGGATATTTTTGCCATTTCTGCAAAATATTTTATTTATTTATTTATTTATTTATTATTTGAATTTATATCCCGCCCTTCTCCTTGCGGACTCAGGGCGGCTGACAATCAATTAAAAACACCACTAACAATCACAAGTTAAAATTAATTAAAATGAAATATTTAAATTGTCTAATTAAAAAGTAATTAAAAACCCTCTAAAAAACCCCTCTTAAAAATTATCCTAG
>NW_015387276.1:376135-380819 GCF_001527695.2 Protobothrops mucrosquamatus | reverse complement strand
AAATATGAAACTTTCTGTCTCCAATCATCCATAGTCGGTAATATCTCCTTTTTCCAATTTTGAGCAATCAATGTCCTTGCTGCTGTTATACAGTACAACATCAAATTCATTTCTTTTGAATCCAGATTATCCATAATGCCCAGTAAAAATAATTGCGGTGTAAATTTTATCTTTTTCTTAAAGATCTGTTGAAGGTTCCACCAAATCTTAATCCAAAAGGCTTTAACGTCCCTACATGTCCACCAAATATGATAATAAGTTGCATCCAAATTACCACATCTCCAATCCCTACTTCTTGATGCCTGCAGGTGATTGTCCTCTGGCAATTAGCACAGCTGGAATTCCTTTCTTTCAGATTTTCATCCATATGCTTCTCATTTTGAAACAGTGCCTACAACTCAGTGTTCTCTACTGTATTTAATTGTGGGTTTTTGCTTACTTGTGCCTTCTACCACTCCTCCCCCAAATGCATGTATTGTGGTCTTTGTGAAGTTCCTTGACTGCCAGAAGCAGGAAAAAAAATGCTTTTGCAATACTAGTAATCAGTGCTATTGTTCCTACTGTTGTCATCCTGTGTTTTAGTCAGCAGAAGAAGAGCATTTTAATGATTTAGAAATATGGGGTGCATGCAGGCATTTCAGAAACAATCACTCAGAGTATTGCTAAGAATGAGACAGCAGAATCAATTAACATAGGGAGTGGTTTCCAAAAAGCTCAAGGGGACGCTTTCACTTCTTTATTCTTGGAAGAGCTACAGTAAGTGGGCCATACAGTCTGTGCAACCCTCAGACATTACCAAGTAATGGAGAACTCATGATCTTGCAATCCATATGCATGGATGTGAAGAATATGTATTTTAATAAGTGCACATCTCTAAGCTCTACTTGGGACTGAACATTTGTCTCAGAATGCCTTTTAGCAATGTACGCTGGAAAGAGATCGTTGCAACAGTTATTTGCATTCTAATGACTTCATATCTGGTTTATCACAGCATGTTATACATGGGCTGACTTTGCAAATGGTCCACAAACCAGAGCATATAGATGCAGACAGAGGAAATATAGATAAGTGGTTTGTTTTCTCTATATCTCCACAGATGTTTAGACAATTTTTCTCCCATTGGCATGGAGAAAAATAATAGCTTCCTGTTGAGATGCAAGTCAATAGCTTACTACATGAACCCATGCACCTATTTCAAGTAGCTTCTTCAGGATGGCTCTAATATATATTCTGGCTATTAGTGAAAATGAAAATTAAAGTCCGCAGAAGAATTGTTCAACTAAATACATTGTTCCCATGCATGTGGCCTTATATGCTTGTTCCAGCACCATTCAGAAATTGTGACATCAAAAAAGAAAGAATAAAGAGCTGCTATAATCGTTATAAACAATCATAACTTTGATCTGGCTTTTTCTATTGTAGTTTCTGAGGTGCTGATAGGTAAGAATCATTTACCCCTCTATTATGATGACCCAAGTGGTAAATAGTCCCTATTGATTCTTTTTCATTCATTCTAACACACAGGGAAACATTAAAATATTAGGAGCTTGGCTGGCATTCGTTGTAGTATATACTGTCTACTACTGTTCTTTTGTGCAACTATTTCTTACTGCTCGAGGTTTTTTTTAAAAAAAATGGTACAGAACACAGACACAAAGATTGCATTTCCCATACAAAACTTGTTTTCTCATACAAACTTAAATTCCTATCTTATTCAATTAGCTTCTCATCACTATAAGTTTACAATTATTCTACTTTTATTCTTATTTAATCTATACATTTCCATCTCTTATGTTCCATTTCGATGTCCCTATTTCTATATTAGCATTGTTTTCTCATATTAACCATTTCTTTAAATCTCTCTCTCTCTCTCATACACACACAGAAAGATCCTCAGCTCTTGTAGCCAATCTGCATGTAAAAATTCTTTTCACTCCTTTTAAGACTCGGGAATGGGCTTTTCTTCCCCACCCCCACCCAGCCCTCACAGTCCAAATTCTGGGCCTGGTTTGCAGACATCTGCACCTAGGTTGCTGCAGGCAAGTGAGCTCGGCATGGTTTGCTTGGTTTTTGAAGACCGATCAGGCTCTTTTCCTCCCCGTTTCTCAACTCTGCCTCTCAGTGGTCTTGTAGATCCAAACATTGATGGTTTCTCTTGCTATCTGAAAACTGCTGCTGAGGTGCTTGCCTTAGGTTGGAATTTTTTTTCCTCTCATCATTGCTGTCTTCTGAACTTGATTCTTTCTCAACTATGACACACCTGCTTCTTTTCAATTCCTTTTTTTTATGTTGTTGTTGTAAAACTCTCCAGTGAAAGCAGGAGAGGCTGTTTTGACCCTCCTTCCCAAGTAACACCCAAAGCTCAGGATCAAAGGAAGAAAAAACAATGCCTGCTCACTCCAATTGATGAGTTCACTCTTCCTCACAGCAACATAAAAAGGGAGAGGTGGGATTCCCCATCCCAGAGACCGAATAGGATGAATGCACATGTTGTTGTGGCAGTTTGATATATTGGTGATGCCAAAAGGTGGATGGATTTGTTTTTCTTGCAGTGATAAATTAAGATGGCATCACCCGAAACAGGAATACTTGTGTACTTTGAAACGTGTGCTGGCTTAATAGAGTTGATAAACTTTGTAGCTGAGACTTTATGTTGAGACAAGATTTTAATGATACATGAAGTCTATGCAAAGGGGGGGGGTTGCTTCTGAATAATTTCTTGAGGTCAGGAGTCATGCAGGATTTATCATATGAAGCACTTTGTGCTTCACAAAACAACCTGAACACTTCATAAATACAGAAGGAACCCTCTGTGCTATGCTTGCTTGGCAGGCCAGCTTAGAGAAAAAAGGTCAGCATTCAGGAGGGAAAGGGGAGAAGAGTTCAGAGGAAAGGATGCTTGTTACCATAGCTACAGACTCTATTGTTTTTTTCAAGCAGTGGGGTGGTCATATCATGTGACACTGGTAAGGGGATTGCATCTCTAATGCTCTTTGGAGATACTGCATATCTTTGGTGGGCAGTCAGGATTGGACTGTTAATCACTACACATTTTAAAGTGCCTTGGCTGTCTTTTGACTTTGTTATCTCTCCCAATTAAATACATTTTTAAAGATTAATTTAAATAGTGCCAAACTGAATATTTCTGATACACAGAAAGCTGTAAAAATTGTGATTAAGATTCTAATAGTAACAATAACAACTGCAGAATGTCAAATTGGAAGTGGTTTTTGCAGTATTGATGGCACGTAAAATAGATTTATTTTTCCTTCGGAAAAGAAAAATCCATTGTGTGGAATAGAGGTCATTACTTACTAAAGGATAAAGAAATGCAACCAGTGCTGTCGTGTTTTCAGATGGATTTCCATTTTCATGAAAGTGCCAATGGTCCAGGGTGGGCCAGGTGGGGAAAAACTGATCTCGAGTATTTTGCATAATCAGAGCTGTCTGCATATTTCTTAGATTTTTGCATATTTTGGCTTGGCTCAATTTGTGGTCCACTACTCTTCCCAGAGATGTAAAAATGTAAAAAAAATGAAGGGGGAAAGGTGAATTCTAGTACACACTAATATATTTTAAAGGATAATAAGCCGCATCCTTGAAAAATAATGTTTTGCTTTTTATTGAAACAAATGGAATGTAAAGAACAAAACAGAATGAGAAATGAAGATAAACAAAGAATAAAAGCAAACAAAGACACTTGGGGGAGAGAGAGAGTGAAATATATTTAAACAATTATATTCAGTATTTTTACTCAGACATTTGTACAGAATATTAATGTAGCTAATTAATTGAGAGGATATTTAAATATGTCTATGCTTAATTAAAGGTTCTTCAAAGCTCTTTTCTGCACTTTTATATAGCATTTATGCAAATAAAGTTTTTCTTCAGTTTTCCAGTGTTTGGTTTGACATAGTACATCTGGTACTAATTGTAAGCTTTGTATTGTGCTGCAGCAATTAATAAATTGTAAGAAAAATAGCCAGTGAACATCAGTACAATTAACAGTTTAAAAAAAAAAATCTTTCAGTACCATGGACAAGGCTGGTTGCTTGTAAATCTGTTTCTAAACTCTTATTCCAGCCCAAATTTTGAAGTATCTTTGTGTTTAGTATAAATCGCATGAAACTTTAGAAACATCACATGATAAATTATTTCAATCTGATTTATTTCACCAATTTACTTTTTTCTCCATAATTCATCTTTTGATTTTTATCTTTGTTTCTTGGTTTTCTCCTTTATTTGTGTTATTATTTCTCATCCCTCTTATCGATAAGAATTTATGTGAGTTATTTCTTTGTTTGTTTCTTGGAAATCCTTCTGCATATTGATAATGCTGAAGAGGATATGGTCAATAAAGTTTTGTGGCATCAGCACAAAAATAGCAGTTCTGTAAACATAACTACATCCACACGTGTAATATAATTTTTGACTTAGTAAAGTAGAGAAGGTGAAAGGGTTAATGGATTATGGTCAAGATTATTATTTATTATTATTATTTATTGAATTTATATCCCGCCCTTCTCCTTGCGGACTCAGGGCGGCTGACAATCAATTTAAAAATACACCAAAAACAATTACAAAATTTAAAATTAGTTAAAAAGAAATATTTAAATATTGTCTAATTAAAATATGATTAAAACCCCTCTAAAAATTACCCTAGGCCAGTCCCGCTTGTTGGAAT
>NW_015387276.1:369965-374214 GCF_001527695.2 Protobothrops mucrosquamatus | reverse complement strand
GCCTCCCTTGGACACAGGCTCTCCCTTATAATGACCGCCACCCCACCGCCCCTACCCCGGGCTCTCGGCCGATGGAATGCCTGGAAACCTGGTGGGCATAGATCAACAAGGGGAACTCCCCCTTCCATGCCCAACCAGGTCTCGGTGATACCTGCCAGGTCCGCTCCCCCCTCTTGGATCAGCTCTTGAATGAGGGGGGGCTTATTTACTACGGACCTGGCGTTGCACAACATCAGCCGATGGTCCCGGGCCCGAGGATCTGAGGTCCCAGGGAGTCGAGTAGAGCCCTGAGGATTGGAGCATCCACAAGCTTGTAAGCAGCGTGTGCGTGCTCCCAAAACCCGATATGGTCCTCTGCTCCCGCCATACCTGCCCCTCCCACTGACCGTACTAATCACACCACCCTCTATTAATCCCCCAGTCTCCTCCCTCACCATTCCGCGCCCCCCAGACTGGACTGGCTCCGGCCTCAGAGAGGGCTCCCCCAAGTCCCCTCGGGCCAACCCTGAACCCCCTAAAAACCCCGAACCCCTTAAAAAAATTTTAAAACACCCCTTTAAAAATACCCTCAATTTCAACTTCTTTAGGTCTCTTTTTTTGGCTGCATACCACCTCTCGGGGCTCCATACCCCGTCATCGAGGCAGGCTCCTAAGATTAAATGGGAACTATGAAATGTTACAGGGATTTGTGTGCATCTGTCCAGCTGGTATTGGCATAGTTTTCCATATATTTTTCCCATATTACAATTGGCCACAAATAGACCCGCAACAATCAGGCAAGTTTTGAAACTCTAAAAAAGACTGAAACAGGAAAAGTGCCTAGACCAGAAGTAATAGTGGAGGATTGTAAAAAGTAATTAAAAGAGTTTTTTTAACAAAAATAATCTTAATAAACATATAGATATAAGAATGGTTTGGGACACAAGCAAAGCTTTCACAAGAGGTTATTTTATACAACCTAATAGTAAACTCAAAAAGAAGAGGGGAGAAAACAAAAGCTATTTGGAACAAGATAAAAAAAGGAGAAGGAATTAAAGAAGTTTACATAGAAGATAAATATTACTCAACAAATTAAGCTTCTACAGCAACACTAAGATGAATTATTAAAAAAATGAATTTGCAAATAAAGCAGGGAAGCAATTGACATACAAATTACAAAAAGAAAAGAAAATGCTACTGAAATTACAATAGAGATATTCTGTAATAAGAGATAATGTGGTTTCTTAACTAGAAATACTTTGAGGATGAACTCTTGCAACTTTTACAAAATATTACGAACTCTATTTTACAGAGGGGAAAGAGACTAATGTAGCCTTAATATCTATGGAGGGACAAGATTTGACTAACAAGAAACTATTAGTCAATGTAATTATTGAATAATGACTGTAAGTTGTTTACAATGATTTTGGCTGAGAGATTGAAAATAATTCTGCAATTCATGAAGATCAATGTGGGTATTTACTCACCTTATATTTAAAGCATAATATAAGAAATGTGTTGGACATTTTGGAATACTTGGAGCAACACAATGGAAAACAAGCCACCTTGATTTCCTTTGATGCATAAAAGGCCTTTGACAATTTGAACAAGGCCTTCCTGCTTAAAATTATGAAAAGTATGAATTTTGGCAAGTTTTTTATACTGATAAGATTGACCTACACTTCACAGAAAACACTATTGATGGAGATTTAAATATGCTCTATGAGATACAAAAAGGAACAAGACAGAGATTATCATTTTCCTTTCCTGTTTATTTTAGATCTTGAAATATTGAATATAAGACAAAATGAGGGAATTGTGGGAGTAAAGATTTAAAAAGAAACTTATAAGTCAAGGGCACTTGCAGCACCATAATTTGGTGTTGATTCTGGAGAATAAAGAGAATAGAGACATCAATGAGAATTTTTTTAAAAAGAAATTGTATATACTTGCAGGTTTTAAGATTAATAATCATAGGACAAATATATTTTCCAAAACATGGAAAAACAAGATCAAAAGAATTGATGAATAAAAAGATTTAGAAGATAAAATATCTTGGTAGCCCCACGACAAATATGAAATATATGTTATTTCAAAATGTTTACATTAGGACATGAATGAGGTTAAAAAGGAAATATTAAGTTGTAAGTAATTACAATTGTCATTCTTGGGGGAAATTTCTGTGATAAAAATGAATGTTTTGTGTAGAATGATATTTTTGTCTCAGACAATGCCAGTTTTGACAAGTGTTGTATCATTTACACTGTGGCAAAAAGTTATATCTAAATTTGTATGGCAAATGGTAACAAGTTAAGTATAAGGTGTTACAAGATGCAAAGGAAAGACTTGGGTTTACCTGATTTCAAATTGTATTTACTGTTTGGTTTGGATGAAAAGAGTGGAAAGTAGAGTGAATCTTCTAAGTGTTTATGGGGATTCTCAGTCTTCCAGGTCATGGGTGTCACAAAGATGCTTTTATCAAAATACTTTCTTTGTTTTTCCTTGAAGACATTTTGCCTCTCATCCAAGAAGCTTCTTCAGTGGGTGGGGAATGGAAGGATTTATATTCCTTGCAGTCATTTGGTCAAGGAATATAAATCCTTCCATTCTCCACCATTCAGTCAAAATTGAAGAAACTTCTTGAATGAGAAAAGAAACTAACCAAAGAGAGAATCAACCTAGAACTAAGGAGAAATTTCTTGACAGAACAATTAATCAGTGGAACAACCTGCCTCCAGAAGCTGTGAATGCTCCAACACTGGAAGTTTTTAAGAAAAGACTGGACAACCATTTGTCTGAAATGGTATAGGATTTCCTGCCTGAGGAGGGGTTTGGACTAGATGACCTCCAAGGTCCCTTCCAACTTTATTATTATTATTATTATTATTATTATTATTATTATTATTATTATTATTATTATTATTAAAAACAAAGAAAGTCCAGTTGCCTTTTGAAAAAAGCACCTTTGAGAGTCTTCTAAGACTTTTAGACTTAGAAAAACATGACCTGAGATTTGAGTGGCAGGAGTATTTGAAGTACAATAAAGTTAAGGTTAATGGAGACTTCTAAAATCACTATGTTAGATGTGCCATATTGAGAATATGGAATAGATACAAATCTAGGTTGTGCCCTGAAGCACAACTTTTCTGACTCTCGGCACAAGAAGCATTTTATAAACAAGAAATAATAGGCAAACACAAATGATTAGCACACAATGAAACACTAGAATTCTGTCAAGGAGAATTTTTTTAAAAAATCAAGAGAACAACTGATGGCAGAAGGATGTAATTGTCAGTTGTTCTCTTATTTAACATTATCAGAAAGATTAGACAAAAAATGGTGGTATTGTCAGTACCTAAGACTGACTTTTAAATGGAATTGTGTACAAATGATGAACATGTGATTGCTGAAGTGTATAAGCTTTCATTGAAATTTGAAAGAGAAGAACAAGCGAAAGAATGCATGATGAAGTGGACTAAAAATTTTATATATGGAACAATTGGGAAATATGTGGTTTAAAGGACTGAAGTTTACTATAATCTTAAGGAGAATTTTTATAAAATAATATACCATTGGTATACAATACCAGAAAATTTATTCGGAAAGGTACTTCAAACCAGTGCTGGAAATGTGAATAACAGGAAGGATAATTTTGCTTGGTGAACATGTAAAAAGCAATAAAGAAGATTTGGGTTCAAATGCATACACCGATTCAGAGGATTTTAAATATTAATATACAATTGAAACCAGCAGTTGTCTTCTTGGGATATTTTAAATGGTTAAATGGTTGGGGGGGAAATCATGGAACTTTGTTTTTATATATGATAACCGTAGTGGGATTATTTTTATCTTTTTTGTGATTTATCACAGAAATTATCTTATTTATCTTTTCAAAGTTGGAAAGTTTTGGCAATACATATCATTGAGGAATGGTTTGTGAAGATGATAGAATTTGCTAAGATGGCCAAATTGAACTGTTTAATAAGAGAAAAGACAATATCTACATTTACTGCTGACTGAAAACCCCTTATGAACTTTTTGTGTAAAATAGGAAAAAAATTTTAACTATTAGATAGGATAGATTATAGAAAAAGAGAGAGTCACGGTGTAACTTTAGAAAAAGAGGTAAATCTATAATTCTACTTATAACCGCTGTAAAGAAGATAAGAAGCCATTTCTTTGTATATTTTTAAATGTTTTATGGTTTTTTTCTACGCCTTTTCTTTTTTCCTTCCTTTTCTCCTTCTCACGTTATTTTAGTTTGTATTAA
>NW_015387276.1:320703-368772 GCF_001527695.2 Protobothrops mucrosquamatus | reverse complement strand
ATAAAATATATGCTAGTACACACAAAAGCTGAAATGGATGACCGTAGTAGAAGAGATTAACAGATACCAGCTGAAGGTTTATTCTTCTCTGCAATGTGAACAAATAAGTAAAAAACATTTATGTTTTCATCTAAGTTTTGGCTTTTGGGGAGGGAAAGTAATGATTGTTGCATTTGTCTCTTCCAAGTTGGATTGATAGTAATGAGTGCCACCAAAGCGCACATTGATTTCCTTCCCTTGATCAATGTATTTTATATTGTTCTTTTTTATCTACTGAAATCTTGAATTGTTTCTATAGAAGCTTAACATAATAAGAACTATGGTTTTCTTCATGAATGATAGTTGATTGGATTAATGCTCACTGCAAACTCTGGTATAACAGAGGTGTTCCAAAAAAAATAAAAATAAAAACTTGATATCTTGAGAAATACATTTTACATGCAGCTTTTTCTCTCTTTTGAAACATTAAAATACTGGATCCAAATTGTGACATTTTTGGACACAGATTTGCTCATAGCAAAATAAGCAGGAAATGGGAGAGGTACACAACATAATAATTTCATAATCTAGGAATTCATAAAAGGAAGCATGTATATTTAATAAATGTATGAGTCATATTTCAGATAATAAGCCCTCACAATGACCTAAATAGATAATTCATGTTTAAATTACCAAGGCCACAATCCAGCAGAAGTATAAGCATGATTATACTTCAGAGGGTTATGCATACAACTATGTGCTGAATTATGTGGCCCACAGGTAGCGCTTAAATATAACATTGCAAACAGTTAAAAAAGAAAAGGAGTTCCAATATTTTCTGTAAGCCACGTTTTTTGTAAAGAGAATGAACTTATCCTTCCCTTATTCTGTTTCATTCAGGTCTTATCATATTAAAAAGCAAAACATAAAAATATGAGAAAAAAAATATTGGTTGTATCTTCTGCCAGACTTCGTAATATAACCCAGTTTCCTATAAGACAAACTGATTTTTTTTATATACAAGAAGAAATTGTTTTGTAAACAATGGACAAATGGCAGAAATCTTCACAGAGAGGAAAGAAGCAGATGCTGACTTTAAAAGATAGCTGAAAAGGGCTCAGGATTTAAACCTATGGATTAACATACTGTATATATAGGGCAAGATTCTGGTGTGCTTTTTGATTAGTAGTTTCTTCCTCATTTAAATTCCTAGTTTTCTGCAATAAATATACATATAAAACCTTGTATCTGACTGGGAATTGAAAGATAGAAAGTGCATCACTACATCCAAGCCTGGATAATTCTGGTGAAGGCAGATATAGGGTGAAGGCAAATGGGGCCCTTGAAAAAAGGAACAGAACCATTTAAATTCCAAATCCAGCCCTTTTGCTATTGATTTTTCCCTTGTCCCCTTACTAGTATATTGAAGACTCACTGTGTATTTATGTTTTCTTCCACAGAAGTGGCAGAAAGAAAGCTGACCATGGAAGAAGAGGAAGCCAAACGTATTGCAGAAATGGGAAAGCCAATCCTGGGTGAACATCCAAAATTAGAGGTTATCATTGAAGAGTCCTACGAGTTCAAGGTCAGTGCCGGGTACTCAGAGTTTTTGACAGGAAATGAGGGAAGGAAGAGCAGGAAAAGAACTTAGCAGAAAAATTGGTTAGCAGAGCTAAACAGAAGAAAGGAAGATGACCGAAGGGAAAAAGGAAGGGTTCAACAAAAGAGGAGGGTTGCATGGAATGCTAAGCTAAGGCAAAAGTCCAGGCTAAGTCCTGGGAGGGAAGAAAAGACAATGAGAAAAATAAATGAGGTTAGGGAAAGAGAGAGCAAGTTTGAATGAAAATAATTAAGAGATGTTTTAAAGAATACGGTCCTAATTTAACAATAAAGGAATGGCCAGAAGTTTCACCACTGTCTTCTGAACAGTGATGGATGGAAAGTCCTACATCAGAAGGAAGGTTAGGTTGTGCTTTGAATTATTTATAAAAATAATAAAAACGGGATAAAAAAGAATCTAATAAATAATAAAATATTCATGTGTTGAAGATACATAACTAAGAACGAACTAACAAATGTGTGGTTGCTTCTAGCTAAAAGAATTATCACACTGATATATGTGAGAAATTAACAGGGAAATATGCTAAATATTTATTCTGCTGTTTTCAGCTGCTAATCCTTACTGTCAAATGATTCAAAGGCCAAACAGACATGCCCTTACATCTAGCTGAAACAGGTTTATGAAGGTTGGTTGCCGTGGAAATTGTTTTTAGCAACATGTCTGTCTCAATCCAGGTCAAGTCTGCTAAGACTCATAGAACAGTGTAGAGCAGTGGTTCTCAACCTTCCTAATGCTGCGACCCTTTAATACAGTTCCTCATGTTGTGGTGACCCCCAACCATAAAATTATTTTCTTTGCTACTTCATAACTGTAATTTTGCTACTGTTATGAATTGTAATGTAAATATCTGATATGCAGGATGTATTTTCATTGTTACGAATTGAACATAATTAAAGCATAATGATTAATCACAAAAACAATATAGCAATGCTTGCTGGAGAAGCTTACTCTTCCTTGCTCAAAAATGTTGGGAGGGAGGGAAGGGGAAGGAAGGAAGGAAGATTGAAGGGGAAAGGAAGGAAGGAGAGAGATTGAAGGGGAAGGGATGGAGATGGAAGGAAGGAAGGAAGGAAGGAAGGAAGGAAGGAAGGAAGGAAGGATTGATCTTTGGAGAGTCATGTTTTCCCAGATGGTGATGAACTGCAACTCCCAGCATTCCCCACTCTTCCACAGTGCTTTTTAGGGCTGCTGGGGATGGTACAGTGTAGAGCAGTAGTGGCGAACCTATGGCACGGGTGCCAGAGGCGGCACTCAGAGCCCTCTCTGTGGACACGCACGCCGTTGCCCCAGTCCTAGGCCTTCAGCTGGGTTTTATAAAACCTTTTCGCTTTAGGCCTCCGCCGCCGTGTGCAAAATAAAAAAGGTTCAATCAGTCAATTTCAACTTCTCGCAGGGGGGGGGGAAAGATCTTGCAAAGTTGGAATTGATTGATTGAACTTTCTAGTCCCACCCAGTCTGCCCTTACCACCAAAGCCACGCCCACCCAATGGGCCACACCCAGCCAATGGGCCACACTCACCCGGCACCCGACGATGCATAAGTGGGTTTTGGGTTGCAGTTTGGGCACTCGATCTCTAAAAGGTTCGCCATCACTGGTGTAGAGGAACTTAAGCATGCTAAGTTCATGCCATTATGAAAGGGAATTACTATATGAATGTAAAATAATTTATCCATTGACAAAGTACTTTGCAGGTTATGGAAAAGACTAAGAAAGAAGAATGGCATTTACCAAGAAGGGAGAAAGTTTTATATGAATAAAGAAGCAGAAGACGCCATTTTTTTAATGATGCAACTATGACTTTTGGCAAACAACCTGTCATAAAATGACTTCCTGACCTACTTATAGTTTGACATTTATGCCTTTCATTTCTTTCATTTACTCTTTCATGGACATTATCTGTGGCTTAAGTTAGCTTCTTGCAGTTAAAACTTTCTCAAAGAGTTAAGACTACAATTCAAACTTATAAGGAATGGAAATTCTGGGTTATGTCATCATAAAACCCTTGGAAGACACCTGCTTGGAAAAGCTACCTAAAACCTTCAGTCAGCCTCCATGTTGACTGAACAATGCTCCAAAGGAAGGCCTTTAGTTGAACCAGTATTCTTTGTATTCTTCTAATTGACAGAGTACAGTGGACAAGCTCATCAAGAAGACAAACTTGGCGTTGGTTGTAGGAACTCATTCATGGAGAGACCAGTTCATAGAAGCCATTACTGTCAGTGCAGGTGAGACAGAGTGAATGCCTTGTACTCAGCCAAGGAAGCAATCACCCGGAGGTAGGGGGGGGCAATTCTAACATGAATTACTTCAGGAGTTTTTATGAAGCCCTTGCTCAATAAATATTATGGACTGGTGAAAGAGTTTAACTTGCTTGACTTTGGTTTGATTTGGGGGGGGGGGTGTCCATGCACTGGATAGTAAATGAGTGCATATTACGTCTGATCCTAAAGAATTTTGGTTTAATTCCTTGTTTTTTAACTTTTATTTAATAGAATGGTGTTCAAAAATCACTGAATGGTGAAATTTCCAGGAAATGTAAGGTCACAATAAAAAGAAAATTTACAGTTTAATAAAGAACTGATTATTAGAAATTATTTTTTAAAAATAATTCCTGTTAACTGTAATTTTCCAGAATCAGATTAGGTAAAATTAATTCCTTTAATTCTCACTGCCAGTAATTAAAATTAACCCCACGCTATTAAAATTGTTCTTGACTGATCAATTGGGTTTCATTTTGAGTAACCCAGCTGTTTTTATTTAATTACCTTAGTAGAATCTAACTAGTTGATTTATCTATTCAATTAAGTTAGAATGCTTCCTCCTTTGGATAGACTTTGGTAACTCATTGCAACACATATCACAGAACCTGCCTCCTTAGTGATAAAGAGTGCTTTAAATCCACATACCTCTGTGGCTAGGCACGCTAAGGGCCTCTGTTTTAAGTGAACTCTATGGTTCACAAAATAGTCATAGCATCCTGTTGCAAATGTTAAGAGTGCATCTTAGCTGGATACTAGCATTCTTCCTGGGAAGAGAGTTAATTTCCATTAAGTCTACATTTTCTGCTGTATGTGAGCTTCCCAGACACAAAGAGAAAAGTGCAAGGAAAATCCCAAGCATTCTGTTTATGAAAGTATTCTCACTACCAGCTGTGGGATTTCCTTGCTTATAGCAGTTTGTATTTCAACACTCACTATGTCTCTCTCACTCCTCTTTTCTTCCTTCCCTATTTGAGCATGGCTTGGGGAATACTCTGCCTGCAGCCAAAATCACTCATATCCCAAAATAAAAACCATTAGAGTCAACAGGATCTGTTTTCACAAAGGCCTGTTTTATATCAAACTGCCGATTTGTTGTTCCCACATCTCTCCTTTGCCTTTTTCCAGTTTATTTTTCCCTTGCTTTGTGATATACGCTTCCTATAATAGTGCATATTATTAAAGGAGTTCTTCTCAAGATTACTCTATGCAAGTCTTCAATCTCAGGAATTTGCCCTCATCCATGGTAGCCAACTGCCGGTGCCAGATATGCTAAGATACAGTGATGTTCAGGTGGAAAACATTTCCTGTTTGATCTACTGCTCTTATTGTGTTGATGCAAAACCGGCCACTAGCAAGGACAGGCTGAAAAACAGGAGTTCCTACATTTTGTGCCCAACAGATGCATTTGAGATTTTGAGAAAGTGTCAGAGGCACCATTACAGATCTTTTTTTAAAAAAAAAAAAGTAAAAAAAGAAAAAAGAAAAAAGCAGAGTGATTAGAAGACTAAAGTTGCCAACTCCTCCACTCTCTTGCTTTTCTTTTCTAAAAGAATCCTTTGAATTCATGCATTGCACAGAAGGGGAGACAAAAGGGGAAGAAGGGAGTTGGAGACTAGAACCCTCTTGCTTTCTAACTAGCCAAAGTAAGTTTTGTAGAGCCAAGAACTCTGTCCAAATAGGGAAGGTCATGAAGTTTGAGTGGGTGTTTTGGTAAATGCTGCCCAGAGCTCTGATGTAGGGGTGCAAGTCAAAGCCATGGCTAATCCCAAGAGAAGTTGACAGAAACCATATGAGACAAAACAAATTAGAATTTCATTTTTCACCCATTTTTCCCAGTGCCACCCATGTGTTTACTGCAAGAAACCTCTTGAATAAAGGTAATCCGTTTGAAGCCCACCTTCCAGATACAAAGCTGTTAGATGAAAATATGTTGCTAACTTTTATTTATTTGATTGAGTGAAATGGCTGCCCATCTCACAGCAGTAACTCTGGACAGCATGCAGAGTTTAGCATGCAGAGTTAAAAACAGCAGTGTAAACAATCTGTACCATAAAGTCCAAGGTTACAACAAGCCCCACTGGTAAGAAAACATTAACCAGCAGAGCCCTAATGCTTAATGCTGTATCATAGAAACTCTGAACCCTTTTGATTGTTCTGCCCATGTCAGCTGGCACCTGAATTTGAGCCTCACTCCAAAGGAAAGACTTCAAGGGGGGTATGGAAATTCAAGGGGGGTATGGAAATTCCATCTGTGACATCCACATTGGTAGTAATGTGTTTACCCAAATACTATTGCATTCTTTTTCCTTACACACACCCCAGCAAAGCATACATACACAAGCATGTTGGAATGAAGGTAGATTGGGATTACCTAGTGCAGTGGTGGCGAACCTATGGCACGCGTGCCACAGGTGGCACTCAGAGAGCTCTCTGTGGGCACGCGTGCCATCACCCCAGTCCTAGGACTTCAGCTTTTTCGCTTTAGGCCTCCACTGTCATGGGCAAAAAAAAAAAAAAGGTTCAATCAATCAATCAATTTCAACTTCTCATGGGGAAAAAAAAGATCTCGCAAAGTTGGAATTGATTGATTGAACTTTTTAGTCCCACCAAGTCTGCCGTTATCACTGCAGCCACGCCCACCCAATTGGCCACACCCACCCAGTACCCGATGATACACAAGTGGGTTTTGGGTTGCAATTTGGGCATTCGGTCTCTAAAAGGTTCGCCATCACTGACCTAGTACATTTCTTGGTCTTCAGCAATAGATTGACATGGATTGCTTCCTGATTGTTTAACAATGATAAACAATTGTAGTAGCCATCTATTGCTGAAATAAAATTGAAGGGAGACTTTTACTAAGAGAAATGTTTGTGAGGAAATGTCTATGGAGATTCTCGGTCATCCAGGTCATGGTTGTCCCAAGGGTGCTTTTTCAAGAGAAAACGGGACTTTCCTGTTTTTCTCTGAAGACATTTCACTTCTCATCCAAGAAGCTTCAGAGTGAAGTAGCTTCTTGAATGAGAAGTGAAACATCTTCAAAGAAAAACAAGAAAATCCAGTTGCCTCTTGAAAAAGCACCTTTGGGACTTTTGTGGGGGAAAATACTGTTTTGAGATTTAGAGCAGGTCCTTGGACTCAAGAGTTCTTTAATCCCAAGCTTGATCTTTTGTATCAAGCTCCAGTTAAGATTTTTAAGGCACCAGAGCTGGTCCCCTCTTGAATATGTAACTTTGGGCACTGAGAAGAATGAGCCTTTCTGTCTTGTATCTAACACCAAATACTGAAGTTCAATTACTTTGTCGTGTGGGAAATAATTTCTTTGAATAACTTTAGTTCAAATACTTGCTTCTTCTGAGAAAAGATGAAAAAGACTGCCTACCTTCAATCTTTCCACAATGCTGTCACTGTTGCTATGGTGATAAATGTGGTCATCCTCCAGGTGCTCATATAAGAACAAAGTTAAGGACATTGAGTGTTGCTTCCTTTGCTGTTACCTACTTTCAAGATTTATATTATCATTACAAGAGATAAGGAACCCCAGTGCAGTCTCAAACTGTTTATCCCTGCTAGCTTTCCAGAAACTAATAAAATCAGAAGGAATGAAAGTACAGTTTTAACACTGCCTTGTTTTTTTTTGTATCACTCATGAAAGTTTTTGACTAGAAAAAGACTTTTTTCCATGATCAGCTTTGAGGGGATGGAATTTCCTGACTTTTCCTCCGTATGCCAAGCTCTCCATGTTACACCACTATTTTGGATTTTATATAGGTCATCTGTAATTAAATAGGTAGCCTTTCAGGAAGCATAGAGGTATGCAATGATAAGGTCCTTGTGTACTTTTTGGGAGATAAGAAAAACAACACAGAATGCTGTAGGCAAGAAAATCAGTTACCATCAAAGAGCTTCTAAAGGCTTCATGCCCATAGGAGAAGGTGGAACTGTTTGATCCAGAAAACAGAGCAATTTCAGGAAGAAGATAGGTGACAAGATTAAGAAGCAGAGACTCGGAGAAAACAGCCAGCAACCAATGTTCATAGTTGAAGGAAGATTGGGAATGAGAAAATAAAATCATGACAAATTTCTGGATCAAATACCAGCATGACACTGGATGGAGGTTTCCTAATTTGGTGTCCTCTATGTTTATTAAGATGAGAACTCTAGTTCTTTTGCATCCTCCTTATCTAGAGGGCAGCTAGCTGTGTATAACTGTGCTAGAAATTCCTAAGTAGCTTAATGGAATATATGCTGAAGCTTCTTAGGAGCTAGCCAACAACCTGAAGATCAGGAAAGAAGAAGCAGCTCTAGCAGTTAGCCTTATTTATCCCTTAACCTGGAATGTTCTCTTTTTTGATCAGATGATGGTTCTAAATACAAAAATGGCCGTGAACCATACGGGGCAGGCAAGAAGGTTATTATTCTGTGAAGCATATTTAATTATTTAAATGGCTATTTTCATAGAATACCTTTTCAAGGGACAGATCGGTAATTGATACTCGCTGTCAAGGTTCCGACTAACGAACCCAACCAAGTAAGCACCGATGAGACGATCCAATCTCTTTGTGCAAAACTTTATTGAGTACATCATTTCGGCATGATTGAAAGCAAAACCAGCTCTGGTTATTTCCCACGCAAACTGCTATAATTAAAATATAGAATTCTCCCTCTCCCTATTAATGCAGGTCACATTGTCCAATCAAGTGTTAAAATATTGTTATGGGAAAGTGTCTTTGTTTGTTGGCAGACACCTGTTGAAACATCCTTGGTTCACACAGTTGGTTTTCTTGTTGTCTGGGGTCTGCATTCCATTTTTCCCCCTTTCCCCCCTCCCAAGTGCACTGGCAAGCTAAGAAGCAGTAATGGTAGCAATATCGTGTGTGCGCTTCAAGCTTGACACTAGCCCGTTCAAGCACGTACATAAACAATGAAAAAGTTTGGAAAACTGTGTTCTCTGGATGCTATTTACCTGATGTGCATATTTGAAAGCAAGCTATTCTGAGAAATGAATAAAGCCAACAGTTCCTCCAAGAGCAACCTAATAAAGTGATGATTGTATGACCTGCTATCCCTTCACTGTTTCTAGGCTTGGACAGTTGGGGGTTTGCATAGCATCCACTGATTTGAAGCTCTCTATTTTGTCTTTCCTACAGCAGGTGAAGAGGATGAGGATGAGTCTGGTGAGGAGCGCCTGCCCTCCTGCTTTGATTATGTCATGCATTTCCTGACCGTCTTCTGGAAAGTGCTCTTTGCCTGCGTGCCCCCGACAGAGTACTGCAATGGCTGGGCCTGCTTCATTGTGTCCATCTTGATCATCGGCATGCTCACTGCCATCATTGGAGATCTGGCCTCCCACTTTGGCTGCACAATTGGCCTCAAGGATTCTGTGACCGCCGTGGTCTTCGTGGCCTTTGGCACTTCGGTCCCAGGTGAGACTGGGACTCTTTGAGACGGTCAGGTAGCACCACGTGGCTGCTAACTACTCCATCACTAACCATGGTTGCAAACTATCACAGAGTTACGTGCAGCATCCTAGAAATGTCCTCCAAAAATGTCATTTAAAAAAATATCCAGGCTTAGACAAAGAGAATAAGCAGGGGCATCTGAAAGCCAGTTACAGGATTTTTATAAGGAAAAGCAAGGAGAAGAAATTATGTCTGCCTTACTTAACTCCTTGGAGGGCTGTCAAGTAAGAAAAATAATGAAGAAATATTTTGCAACACCCATCAGCCTGTTTGGAATTTATGATGTATTGCACCTTCCAAACATATGTACATATAAATAAAAAGCAATGTCAGCAAATGATAAAAGTGTCTCATATTTTATCTCAAGAAGCCAGTTAACGGATATTCTGGCTGAACTGTTAGAAATGATTCTTTTAAATATTTCTGATAGGACTTGTTTGTGGAGTAGGGAACATTTTAGTATTTTCCTTCTTTGCACAAAATTAATGGCCTTGATTGTGCATATTAGTACCAAATTAGCTTACAAATATAAGTCACTTCCACCAAACAGGTTTCTAATTGTTTTCATTCTTATGCGAAAAAAACACTTTAAGGTACTTTATGCTAAATGATAGCATATAAACACAGCTATCATTTAACAAACCCTGTTGCTACTAAGACTAAATGCTACTTATAATTTCACATAGTCAAGACAGCCAAAAGACATGGGATACAATCCAGAATCACTGTAGTACTTTTGTCTTTTGCACCACTGAATAAAAGTAGGGCTGCACATGCTGCCAAATACTGTTCCTCAGCATCACTTGTGGTCCCACTTGCTGTCTTGCTGATTTTAACACCACCCACTCTTGCAGAAACATCTGCTTCTTTTAAAAAAATATGATTTGATTAAATTCCAAATCATGAATAAAAAAATAGCCCGGAAAAAAAAAGAAGTGCCCAAAAAAGGAAAAAAATATAGATGCAATATAGACAATTGTTAATGTTAGAGTACAAGTTGATGTATTTTTTTTATCTATACCTCTACCAAAGAAAGTTAGAAGCCACACACCCATCCCTCTGCAAACACCTGTGCTGTCCATCTTCAGTTTACGTATCAAATCTCTCTAGGTATAAACGGAAGTGTGAAAGGGAAACATTTGCATGTATGATTCTCCTTTGGAGTACAATACATGAAAGGGGGAGGTTATCATGACTGGAGCCTCTTTGGGCATTCATTTAAACCAGTGTTGGCAACTCAAAAGATGTGTAGATGCATGGCTGGCTGGAGAATTCTGGCAGCTGAAGTGCACAATCTTCAAGTTGCCAAGTTGAGAAACACTGGTCTTAAACAAATAAATAAACAAACACCAGAGGCCTTGAAAGTGGGTAGAGGAAAGATATGAATGCTACTGATATTTCTCCCAAATTCTAATCTCCCCAAATTCCACATTGGAGGTCTAAGAGGCCCTGTGGTTATTTTTGCTTGAATGGAATAGAATAAGACCCCCAGCTGAATAGGAACAAGCAGGTATGAGTGCTGGAGGGCAGCCCTCCTTTGGACCTCTTGGAGAGATGTGATGGGGGCCAATGTACACATCCCACCAACCAGATTTGGAAAGACTTGAGTTAAGACCTTGTTCTCTTCATGAGGTATCACTGGTGGGACTGATTGGACTAAGTACTCTTCAGCACATCTCTTTCGTGTGAGCTTTCATTTGAGCACACTGATTCACCACCTTAAATGTTGTTGGCCCTTTCTTTTTCTGCCCTAAAAGGTGTCCCCATCTTCTTCATGCCAGGACCATGTTTGTCTTTTTTTAAACTGGGAAGACTGCTTGAACTGCTACTTACGCATTTGTTTCTTTTCCTTTCCAGACACTTTTGCTAGCAAAGCGGCCGCTGTACAAGACATTCATGCAGATGCTTCCATTGGCAATGTCACAGGCAGCAATGCAGTCAACGTCTTCTTGGGCATTGGACTGGCCTGGTCAGTAGCTGCCATCTACTGGGCTTATCAAGGAGAGGAGTTCCATGTATCAGCCGGCACTCTTGCCTTCTCTGTGACACTGTTCACCATTTTTGCTTTTGTCTGCATCAGTGTGCTGTTGTACCGAAGACGGCCTCATTTTGGAGGAGAACTAGGAGGCCCCAAAGGGTGCAGACTTGCCACAACTTTGCTTTTTGTGAGTCTGTGGCTATTGTACATTTTATTTGCTACCCTGGAGGCCTATTGCTACATCAAAGGGTTCTAAGTCACGGAGAGATTTCAAGCCAAAAGGGAGGCCTTCTCCTCCTTTGATACCTCATTGAACACCAGAGTGTTGTCTGACCAGGAGTGGCCGCTCCCTATCAATTTTCCAGAACTGCCCAGGTTAAAGGATGACTGGGCTTCAAGAAGGGCAAAATTATCATTATAAAAAGTAAAGACAGATATTAAAATAAAGCCAACAACATCAGTCACTCAGTCAAATCAGAAATATCAGCAGTTCTTAAAAGTACCCATTTGTAGAACTCTGCTGTAAGACTCCACGATGTTCATTCCTCCACTTTACAAAATATCATGTATTCAGATGACGATCTTATAAAGCATTGGGGTGGGTTGTGTTTTTTTTAATTTGGGAAGGGTGAATCTTACCTGATCTATTTTCTTTTTTTTTAATACAAAAAAGGGGGGGCTGAAAAAAAAATACAGATTCAACCTTCATACCACATTAGAGCTGGAGTTGAAAATGCTCTATATTTTTTACTCTATATGAACATTTAATTATTATTTTTCACTTTGTTTTAGAGTTATAGTGCTATTGTATTTTAAGTGCAAACATAACCCATATAGACATGACACCAACACGTACGGACACACAGATGAAAACTACAGTTGAAAACTGGAGCATGTAGCAAGTAATACACCTCCCTGGGCTACCAAAAAAAGAAGAACAACAAGCTGTAAAGATATTACATGTAATGTGTATATTTTGAATATGGCAAATCTCTTTGTGTAATTAACATAAAGCTTTTGGCACTGCAGAATTAAATATATATAAATATATATAGTTATTTATACACAGCAAATAAATCAATGCAAACTGCAGTGTGAAAAATACAAGCAAAAGAAAACCAGCACAAGTTTATTACTATTGTCATCATTATCATCATCATCATCATCATCATCAATTTGTTCCATATGTGGAAAAAAAAGAACATTCTTTTTAAGTAGAGAATAATTTATGTAAATATAGTTCTCACACTTTTTGAGTGTTAAAATATCAGTCAAAATCCTTCAAGAATTATATTGTTTTGCTTTGACTTTGCTCTTAAAAACACTAAAGAAAGTTTAAAAAAAATATGGCAATATCTCTATAATCGTTGTCAAACCAGATAATGGCATCCCTGTTAAACAAAGGTTGTTTTAAAAAATCTGCATTTAAATCTAATACTAAACCATAGTTTGATGTTAACTTGAGCCTTGGTGGCGCAGTGGTTAGAATGCAGTATTGCAGGCTAATTCTGTTGACTGCCAGGAGTTCGATCTTGACTGGCTCAAGGTTGACTCAGCCTTCCATCTTTCCGAGGTTGGTAAAATGAAGAGCTTATTTTAAGGGGGCAATATGCTGACTCTAAACCACCCAAGAGAGTGCCGTAAAGCACTATGAAGCAGTATATAAGTGCTAATGCTATTACTGAATCTCCTGTTCATGTATAAAGAGCACATCCCTCCCTTTTCTTTCTTCAATGTGATTACAAATAGGAGGTTGGAAAACTTCTAGTATCAGTTAATTAATGTTCATCATAATGGGGCAAATCAAAATTTAGTGGAACTATGACTGTCTAAAGAAGTTAACTCAAATGTGATTTGCAGTTATGGCTCATTCAGGTGACAAGAGTAGAGAAGGATGATAGGCATAACATAACTATATTGTAACAGATATGGAGTGAGGATGCCTGATTGTGATTGCCCATTATCCACGTTAGCCAACAATGAAAGTAAATTATGAAACATCTGCAGTGCGTTATTACTAATCTACATTTTGCCATTGCTTGGTGTTCCAATGAGATAACTTGTGAAGCCCTTTCAAGATAGAGGACAATCTTTCAGATGACTATAGAGTCACTGCATTTTCCTGTAAAAATGATCATCAATTTTGAGGATTTGCAGAGGGATCTCCAATTTTTCCTAAAGAAAACACCGATGATAATTTTCCAGATAACATGATGCGTCCATTTTACTTGCAATGCAAGTGACTTCTTGTTTCTTTTATGTTCCTGCTTCTTGGCCTCCACAAGACTGAAATGTTATGTTTGTAATTGCCACCATTAATCATATATACAACTTTCTGGGAAAGAAGCGCCTTTTGATTTTTTCCCCCAAGAGTGTGTGTGTGTGTGTGTGTGTGTGTGTGTGTGTGTTTCAATAACTGCAGAGTTAAATATAGGGTTGATACTAAAAATTATATTTGCCTCACAAACACATTTCTTAAGCATAAGCAGCAAGTGGGGAGCTAGATTTTTTTATTATTTAAGAAAAAGAGTTCTTTTTCATCCAGAAATACAAGGGTTGTATAAAGGAACTTTTTTTTCTCAGATTTTGAACTCATTGGCAAGTGAACAAGAAAAGTGAAGTATCTGTATTTTGTATCTTTTTTATAAGTTTTTTAAAGAGTAGAAAAGAAGCTTATGAGCATTCAAGACTGATTATATATAGGAGCAATTACCCAAAGAATACACTCCTAAGCATGGAAATAGATGCAAAGTAATTTCAAAGAGTTATGACACTGAACAAAAAAAGGAGTATTTCAATTTTAAAACCAGAGTTTTTTATGCCAACCATACTCCGTTTTTATTGCCTTATTCTATATAAAAAAGGAATCCCTAGATTTTACACCACTAAACATTGCCGACTATAGGGGGTGGCGCTCATCTCCATTTCAAGGGCCATTGAGTCAGCACTGTCCAAAGATATTTCCGCAGTCATATGGCCAGCATGATGTCACAGTGGGCTGTTATCTTCCCATCAAAGTGTTACCTATTTTATCTACTCGCATTTCCCTGCTTATGAACTGCTAGGTTGGCAGGATCCAATCAATCAGAATAGTGCTGGAAGGATCTTGGAGGTCTTCTGGTCCAAACCCCTGCTCAAGCAGGAGATCCTAGAACCTATTCAGGCAAGTGGCTGCTCAGTCTTATCTTAAAAACCTTCATTGATGAAGCACCCACAATTTCTGAAGGCAAGCTGTTCCACTGGTTAATTGTCCTCACTGTTACGAAGTTTCTCCTTAATTCTAGGTTGCTTCTCTCCCTTGATTAGCTTCCACCATTGTTTCTTGCCTTGCCTTCTGGTGCTTTGGAAAATAGGTTGACCCCTCTCTTCTTTGTGGCAGCCCCTCAGATACTGGAACACTGCTCTCATGTCACCCCTAGTCCTACTTTTCTCTAGACGATCCAGAACCAACTCCTGCCACTGTTCTTCATATGTGTTAGTCTGCAGGCCTTTAATCATCTTAGTTGCTCTACTCTGCACTTTCCCCCAAAGTTTCATCTTTTTTGTGATACGGTGACCAAAACTGGGTGCAATATTCCAGGTCTAGTCTTACTAAGGAGTTATAAAGCGGTACTAATACTTCATAGTGATTTTGAGAACTACAGCGAGGATGAAATCACCCCATTGCACAACTCTAGGGTCTCGATCATGGACTGTTGGCTTTCCAACCGCTAAGCCCAGCATCTTAACCACTGAGCCACTACCCCACCTTCTATTCCATATATACAGGCATAATTGATTCTCTCAACCTTCAAGTTGGGGGAAAATGTCATCCCCTAAGAAATTGCTAAAAGAGAGAAAATTAGATTCAAACAAAGGTGTGGATTTCCTCAATGGTGATGTGAGATAGACAGGATGTACCACGTCACCAAAACATGATGTCTCACACTGTGGTTCTTAACCGGTGCAAAACACCAGATACCTGTGCCTACCCTTTAGGTAGAATCACTTTGGCCCAAACCAGGCATATTTTGCAGAAAAAATGCTTTCCCCATTTTTCATTTGCTTGTTACAATCTATTTTAATTTTACCTGCTTGAATTCTTCAGGATAGGGAAGGAGGCAGATCTGAAGTCTATTTTAATAAATCTCTTGGTTCCTGCTGTACAAAAAGTCCCGTACAAATCCTTGACTTTATGAATTATTGCCTCTTCTGGATATAAAAAGAAGGAAGACTGATATAATTTTTAAAAAGATCAGAATTTTGGAGAGTCATCATAGCTAGAATCGGTGTGATTTAATGATATGTTGTTGCAGCGTACCTTAGTAGTAATGATCTTTTCACCGGGGGGGGGGGGGGAAAGTGTCCTTCCTTTGATTTTCCATCTATGCCCTTGGGCTTTATTTGTGCTTGTTCCTTTCCCAAAGAAGCCCAGGACAGTACAAATGAAGCCTTGTTTTATCCTTAACATCCTTGCAATGACCTTGGAAGGGGTCTGTGTGACTGCTAAGCATTGCATTTAGGCTTGAAGTCCGGTTTCACAAGTCTTTTGTTCAGTGCAGTGAATATTGTTGTCTTTCCTGCCTCAGATAGGAAGCTTCAGCTCACAGCTTCTTAGTCATGAGCTCTATACAGGAAACAGCCTGTCTATTGATTTATTTAAATGGTGTTTTCGGTATCCAGGTTTTTCAGGTGAATTTTACTTGATTCTGCCTATCTCCCCCATTCCTGGTTGATACATGGCCTTGGTACAATAAAGCCTGATAACCTTATCTCCGTGGGTGGTTTCTACATTCCTATCTGCCTTCTTCATGAAGACTTCCTTTTGGGTATCACCAAGTTATGGTTACCTGCCATATACATGTACTAGGAAAATCTGGTCTAGGCTAACTTTCTCCATGAAGTGTTTCCTCATTTTCTTTTTAACTCATTAAATGCAAAAAAAATAAACTGAAATTTTGTGCTGTCGCCTTTTTCCCAGTGAAGGTGATTTCCATTTCTTTCCAAACTTGTGCATGTAACTTTTTAAAGTCTTTTACATTTTAATTCCATGTTATCCCTTTTATTTATCCTTCCTTGCTTTGCAGCAAGAGAAACCACAGAGATTAAAAAAAGGGAAAGCAGCATGTAAAGTAATATCTTAAAGCCTAAATTATTAAAAGAAAAATGTCTGCAAAGACAGTTCAGAGCTTACTAAACCCCAAGATTTAAGCAAACAGCTATTTCCTTATATAACACATAAACAAGTACAACCTTGGAGTTAACAAATCTTTGTCGACCAAGTCTTCTACAAAAATAAATGTGAGGTGCCTTTCCCAACAGGAAAATATGGGATTTATAGTCCGGTACCTTGTCTGATAAGCACCTGTTTGAGAATTTTGTGTGTCTCTGTCCCCAATCCTGCTTCAGTGAAGAGGCTGATAACCGTGACCTACTTGGGCCTGGATCAAAAAAGAAAACATCATTCATTCAGACAAAATGGGCTCAAGACAAAAAGGAGCTCTTTTGTCTTCTCAGTTTTGAAATATCTGTATGTGCATTGAATCATCCTTTAAAAGCTATGTTCCTTGTTTTGCTCAACTCAATGTATTTGAATCTATTAATTAATTAATTCTGTGACCCTTTTTATCTGCAGAAGAGCTTACTTTCTATTGGAGGCTCTTGCCAAACAAAAAAGACCATTTTTTTTCTTTATTTTTGCTTCTCCTTGCTCATTCCTTTAAAGGGTCCTGATTTTCTAATCTAGAGGAAGGAAAGCTGCATCTGTGAGATTCACTTCTCTTTCTTAATGCTAATAGAAATACCACTACAGTAACATGCCATGCACAGGAACATAAGATCTGGTTCCAAGTTCAGATTTTCCACGTTGAAATGGAAGGTCCATGTCAAAAAGTAGCTAGGTTGTAGATGTTATGCACATTATTTGATGGTTGTGCTTTAAATGTTACGCTTCTGTTGGAATTGTTTTGTCTTTTGGAATTTTCAATCTTTTGTGTTTATGGTTGGGGGGCTGGCCAGAGTTTATGACTGGAGAGGCATATGAATTGAATGAAATAAATGAACAAACTAGCTGTTCAGGGTGGCAAGAGAAGAACGTATTTGTTTTATAACCACTAGGACAGGGGTAGGCAACCTTAGCTCTTTTATGACTCGTGGACTTCAATTCCCAGAATTCCTGAGCCAGCCATGCTGGCTCAGGAATTCTGGGATTTGAAGTCCACGAGTCATAAAAGAGCCAAGGTTGCCTACCCCTGCGGACTAGGAGAAGCTCTGGCCCTTGAGTTAGATTTGTATTCTGGGTGTTTGTTTATCTCCAAGAAACGAACCTCAAAATAATGGATGTGCCTACAGAAAGTACACTGCAGTTCCCAGGACAACTGGCAGTTAAAGTACAGCACTCTTCTAGCCAGAAGGGATCAAATATAAAAACAGATTACATCAACATTTTATGTTCTTATAATGGCCAATTAATCAAGATGCTCGCAAGAAGGATATGGATGCAATAGCTGAGCTCGCTTTAATGAACCAAGAGAATTTGTCCAAATTCTCATCTGAATGTTCTTCCTGGAAATGAGCAAGAGGTATAACTTTGTAGGTCCAATTAGTAGGTCCAACATCTGCTTTCCTTCCAGTGAAGAGTATCTGCAAGGCTGTGGCTGACTCCCTATTTTCATCAAGATTATCCCAAAGCAATATACAACTTTAATGTATGTGTGCTGTATGCTGCAGTTTTGATTTTAAAAATTAAACCGAACAAAATGGATAAAATGATAAAGCCAAAATTATTTTAAATGTGTATTAGAAATTAGGGGAAGAAGGAAGGATCATGTGGAAGTACAGCAAAATGTCAAGTTACTTGATTGTCTTCACCTCTTTTGTTCTTTTCCAACTTCCCTTTCGGTTTAGGTAAGCTCTGGTAGGCAATTCTGTTCTTATTAAGTCAAGGAAGAAAGCCTGGAATTTCAAAGAAAGAACTGAAGTCTGTAAATGCTACTTTCAGCAGTTCTATTCTATTCCTTTTGGGGTAGAAAAACTGTCTGAAATCCTTGAGGATTTCCATTCAAGTCTGTTAAAACTCTAAAATTCTTGGAGAGACAAGGTCACTTTCTCTCCATTAGGTTTCATTAGGCGGTTAAGAAAGGAAGAACAAGATACATCCATTAGTACTATGTTATATATGCATATATACCATGTTCCTCATGAGAACAGAATACACACACACACACACACACTAGTATATCCTAATTTCATTTCCTATATCTTCACCTAGATCAAAACTTGAACTCTCCAAATGTTGTTGAGCAACTTCTACGATCCCTGATGATTAGTCAAGATGGCTGAAGCTACAGGTTTCCTGCCTCAAATTACTATTTCACTTGAACCTTAACATCCTGGATGCACAACTATTTTCAGATCAAAGGCCCAACTTGGTGGTATGAAGAGCTGCACTGCCAAAAATTGAGTCTAAGGGAAAGGCTAAGCCCAAACAGGGGGATCTGCAGCAGGTAGGAGTTGGTTAAAAGATATCAAGATGGCAGCTACAAGTTCACAATTGAAGACTGTCTTTCTTATACGTGGGGCATTGGTGACTCATGTAAAAAAAAAAGGGTGAGTTTTTGATTGCATGATCACAGCCAACATCTTGATTTTTTGACCCCCATCCCCCCAGGATACTCCTGGACCAAACTTAATTCAATTAAAATTAAATTCAGTACACGGAATTTGATTACTTTCAAAATATCTTTTTCACATTTCTTTTGGCTCATGTTAAAAATGATTCTACAACTGCAATGTGGTGAGCCACATGTGGCTTCAGGGCAGCAAGTTGTGCATCATCCCCTCAGTCCTATACAAAAGAACTTCAATGATTCTCTCAAGATGACAGAAGAATTTGTCTCAGATGTGCAAGGCACTCTGAGATCAATCCTTTGGCTGAATTGCTTCTTCTCCTTCTTGTGCCATATCCGTTATCGGATGTTGACGATCACGTTGGAGATCCTGTTTTTATCAGCAGCTGCACGAAAAAGTGCTGCTGAGTTTTGTCCAAACCAATCCCTTAGATTTTGAAGCCACGATGTTCTTCTTCTGCCTGGACCTTGTTTGCCTTCAATCGTTCCCTGGAGGATTAAATGGAGTATGCCATATTTTTCTGGGTGTCGCATCATATTTCCGAAATATTCTAATTTTCGTTTTTTAATTGTTTTGATGATTTCCCTTGGCTTTCCCAGGCGGCTTATCACCTCCTCATTTCTGATCTTGCCAACCCAGCTTATACGTAACAGCCGCCTGTAAATCCACATTTCAAATGCTTCTAGTCTCTTCAGGTGGCCTTCTGTCAGAGACCAACTCTCTACTCCATAGAGCAGGATAGAAAAAATATAATATTGCTACCAAAGTTTTTTTTTAAGCCTTCTTCTGGAACAGGCTGTGAGGTTTGGACATTTGGGCCTCATGAAAAACAAGGGATGAGAACCAGTTTGATGTACGACTAGAAATGGGAGCCATGTCTTCTGGTCCTCCCTTAGGCACAGAGGCCTGCTGGAGGACCTGGAGCTGAACCCATGAGGATCTTGTAATAGGAAGAGATAGCGTTATATATGCTGTCTAGGTTGCCGTAAGTAATATAATTGGAAGGTGGTGAACTCTCCCTCATTGGATGACTTGACAGGGATATTGTGGCAGTTTCTGCCCTGAGCAAAGGGGGTGGGTTGAACTAGATCTGGGGATCCCAAACTCTTAAGCTCATCAACACTTTCAAGTTTCAGTTTGTTCATTGACCCCAATGTTTATTACATGAAACTAGTGTGATAAATACCACTTTAACTAATAGTACTATGAATACTAACATAGCACATGTGTTGTCTCCAGTTCAGGTCTGAGCCTGGTGCTGAAGCCGATGAAGAACATCAGACATGAGGTGCAGGTTTTGTTTCCTTTTATTGAAGCTCTCCAAGAAAAGGGGTCCTGGCCAGAAAATGCTTAGGAACCTCAAACAATAGAATTAAGAAAGCTTTATACAATTTCACTAAAGCGGAAGGATAAGACAGGATATATAAGAAATATCATCTAATGAACATTTTAGTAATGATCTAACAACTGTTCTGTTAGTTTCTAGCTGTCCCTATTCCTAAGCCTTGTCTAATGAATGCTCCAGGAGTTATTTAATACATATTCTATTTGCTCCAAGCCATCCCTATTCCTAACTTCTAGATGTGGTATGCAGGATGTCCAACTCTTTGTTACTGTTGTCAGTTCTCTAACCACCCAGAATTGATACAAGTTGTATATGTGCATATTCTCTGCGAATAAGCATTCTTTAGTCCTTGCCAGACAGCCTCCACAATTACAGGCTTCCCGGTTTTCTTTCAAGTGTATGTCATAGTCTTGCTTTATTTTAACAGACAGCCCATCAGCCACAACAATTTTAGAGAGTCCCATCAACCCTTGGAGAACCCAGAACTAGATGATTTTTCCAACAGCCTGCAAACCCTTGCCTTCTGAGACTCTATTTAAAGTAAAAGCATGGATTTTCTGCTCTACTAGCAGCATGAAGGCCGGCTCAGTTTGATGCAGGTTCCTCTTCTTGTTGTTAATTCTCTCCCAGCATGACTCTACCTAGGGGGATTACTTTGTTTCGCTACACCTGAACTAGTGTTGCCCTTTCCTCCACTGCATGGAGAGCTTCCATGAATTAATTTAATGAGGAATTGGGATAGTGCCGTTCACTGTGGCAGAACTAAACTTGTTCGCTGTATTAGCCAAATTGAAAGAACACAGCAGTTCACTCTTGGCGCCAGATGGCACACCTGCTGAACACATTTAGTTATTACCAATATCCAAAAATTAGGTCGATAGGTTTGATTTTTAATTACAGCCTTTATTTTTTTTTCCAGTCCTGGGGCCATAGGCCTTACTTTTAGGACTATGGCAGCTAGAACAGAAGATTATACTCTGGGTCATTTGTTGGTAGCCTTTTTTGTCATTCGGGGAAAAAACAAAAGCTTTAATTTAGAACAAACATTAGCATGTGGATACTGGAGCCACTGGTGACTTTTCTACAGCCTTAAAAATGCTTCCCTGATTCCTACTTGTTGCAATAGGTCTTTTTTTATTCCCCAACTGACAGATGCAATTGGGGTACTCTTCCAATCATTGCAGTTCCACTCTGCATTTGTTTATTTTTTAAAAAGAGGTTAATTATGCAATAAAACACAAAAGGTTTCATATTAATGTGCATATTATAAAATGTACACATTTTAGTGATATGTTCTTGTACATGTACACAGCATAAACTGTCAAACATGATCAATTTGGTAAAATGCATGGAAACCTAGCCACAGGCAGGTGCTTCCATCAATCCTCTTACAGCTTAGTAAGGTGAGTTAAGAAGCGGTACTAGACTTGGTAAAAGCAGCCTGGGGATTTTTAATCGGTCTCAGCTGGCTGTGTTTGGGCATCAGATTAAGCCCCTGAAGTGAGCTTACAAACAGCAATCTATACGTGATCTCACCAGCATTCATCTTGCAGTCTCTTAGCAGCACCAGCTTGCACCACTACAATTCAGTGACTAAAACCCCCCCAAGATTTTTAGTGTGACAGAATAAGAGGCTTTAGACACCCATTTTGTCCCTCATCATTGCAGCTCAATCCAATATTTTAAAAAATGTAAACGTATTTTCCACTTAAGGATACCACTTTGTAGCCATTCAGTCAGAAGCTAAACAAGTGAGCAAATGTGAATACCAACGTTAAAGAAATATATCGAGATGAGGAGAAGATTTGGGTTTCTTAAGGGAGGGCTCTGAATGATGAGGCCTCCACTTTTTTGACTGACTGACTGACTGGCTGGAGGGAGCACCAACCAGTTAATTGTAGGGTCCCTTTTCAACATTTCAAAGTCTAAACTAAACTTCAAAACATTTTGGAAGAAATGGGAATAGAAAGATGGTATGGACCAGGCATATCCAACGTCTGGCCCACAAGCTGGATGTGGCCTACACAGGCCACACCCACCCTGGCCCTGCCAGGGCAAAACAAATCCCAATACGTCACAATACAGCCCGTGATGCGATTGGGGTGGATCATGGTTGAACTGTTCTTAATATTAGGATATTTTTCTTTAATATTCAGTTGGGTTGGTTGGTTGGATTTGATTTAATTCAATATGTAAGCTCACTTGTGATAGTTTGCAAGCCAGAGTTATAAATAGACATGTCTTATTAACACAGATGCTTGTGGGGATTTTTTTGATTATGTGCTATCAAGTCATTTTCGATTCTTAGTGATAACTTAGGTGGATTTTCTCCAAGATTATCTATCCCTAACCTATTCTTTCAAGTCCTCTAAAGCAGCGGTCCCCAGTCCCCAGGCCATGGCCCACTACCAGACCATGTCCTATTCAGAACTGAGCCATGTGAGTGGCTGGCTGGTGCGCATGTGTGCGCAGCTCAATTTGCATAAGTAATGGGCCAGCCCACCATTCACACAGCCTAGCTTCTCCCTCCCCCCCCAGCTGGGCCACCAAGCTCAAAGGTTGGGGATTGCTGCTCTAAAGGAGCACTTATCACTAGGATAATTTGATAATTTGAATCTGGTTATTTGTGCCTCAAATGAGAACTGTGGGTTGATTCGTTCAATCATCCATTGGTGTTCTGACCTGACTCCCTGAACACAACAGACACACCACTAAATCTCCAATGTTCCTTTTATTCAGGAATGCCAGCAGTTTCACACAGCTGACTGTTAAAGTCTTTAGTTGCCTCCAAACAACGGAGTTAATCTCAGTCTCTCACCACGCTTGCGGCAAGAGTCCTTCAGGCAAGCTGGCTCTTTTCCAACATAAGACATATGCACACGCTCAAAAGGTGCTCTGACTCCCAGCGCCACAGGATCTGAGGAAAACTCCGGCAAGTTTCCAAACAAGAGTCAGGAGTTCCAAATAGAAGTGGCTGACCGTCAGGGAGACGAATAGTTGTCTGCCACATCTATTCGTCTCTGCCCCGCCTTTTATCCACAGCTGAGGGAGGGGCTCTGTTAGCAGCGGTGACTCTTCTGCCCCGAAGATCCGCTCATAGCCTCTCGCTGTTCTTCTCTCCTCATCCTCCGCTGCGCCCACACATCAATCACTGGCCCCATGTGATCCTCCTCTCCTGAATCACTTGCCTCAAGGCAGGAGGTCTCAGCCTTTCCATCTGAGGACTGGCAGACGGCCCAGGTGCCGCCTCTGTCCCTGGCTGCGACAGCTCCATTCCTTCATCCCTGTCGGAGCTTTCAGCTGGCCCTGATACTGGGCCCAACACCCACTCCTGTGTTTCCTCCTCTGAGTCAACCATGGAGTCCTCCGGTGGCTGACAGGCCACAACACTTGGCTTGTTTTCTTAGTTGCCCACGATATTCTCAATAGTCAATAGTGGAACCAGCCTTGGTGGGCCAAGACATTTAACAAACCAGCTAAGATGGCCAGGAAGAACCTGGCCTTTTTTTTTTCTTGTTCCACAATGCTCCAGAATGATGCTCTTTTTGATAAGTAATAGGAAATTGAAATAAGGGCAGAATCCACTAGGGGAGAATCTTTTCAAAGAGCTGTGGGCCCTTCCAGGATGGAAATATTGGCTCTTGCCCAAGTATGCCAGCTGTTGGAGCCATCCCAGAGAGCCAATATGCCAAGCAACTAATATTCATTAAAATCCTTAGTACTGTGGTCTGGGAATTACTAATGAATGCTATCAAATAAATGGGAAACATCAAAGTAGCTTGAAATGCTACTCAGCAAGTGAACATCTAGCCCAGGATGAAACTTAGTACATAATTTTTCCCTTGTCAATCTTTCTCAGGTTCTTTTCTTCTTGTGTTAGTTTCCTTAAGAGTTAGGATCATGTAAACTTAGGTCACTGTCACCACTGCTACATGAGCAGCATTGACTGTTAGTTGGCTTTTGAATATAATTCAAGTTCTGATTACTACCTAGAAAGCCCTGTATGGTATAGGGCCTGGATATCTGGGGGAACCGCTTGTCTCTGTTTCTGCCCACCCAGTATTGTCTAGCAAAGTGGGTGCACTCCAGGGCCTTTCTTTTAAACATTGTCATCTTGTGGGACTAAAGGGCACAACCCCACCCTTTGGAACAGCCTCTCCCAGATGTAAGGACTGCACCATGTCTCCAGGGTTCTAGAAAGCCCTTAAGATCTGACTTTGGTCCCTAGATCTGAGAATGATGTATTAATGTATTATTGTTTTTTCGGAGGGGGCTGTTTTGTTTGATTTGTGCAGCTTATTAGATCGTTTCAGCCTGGGCTACCTACCAGTATGTGTTTTTTTTTTTTATGGTTTATCTGTTTTTATGGATTTTGTATGCTGCCCAGAGTCTATTGGAGTTAGGTGGCTATAATAAATCAAATCAATCAATCAATCAATCAATCAAGAATGAATGAATGAATGAATGAATGAATGAATGAATGAATGAATGAATGAAATAAACCCCAGTTGGCAAGGCTTGGGAAAAATGTCCACAGGGCTATCTTTTCTCAGCTGCGCTCCCCAGCTGCAGAAACTCCAAAGCCTGACCTGCACAGTTTGATTTTCTTCTTCAATAACAACATATGAACATGTTAGCATTGCTTTCCCAGTTGTTAGAGTAGGCTACATAAAAGAAATATTTTTCATTTACTGTAATGTTTTTAAGCAACCTCTCTGAAAGTAGGAAATAAAAACATGCATTTTAAAAAAAACAAAAAACCAGCAGGCTATTTTTGCCCAAGGAGATAGCAAGATGCATAGCAGCCGTTTAAGCTCTTTAGGGAGCAGCTGAGTCTATAATCCCATTGAGCATGGGATGTCATTGAAACAAATAAGTCCACATGTTTCAAAATAGTCAGTGAGAAAGTTTTCCCAAACTGATATGCAAACATTCAGCATCTTCAGCCAGAGGTTTTTGGTGAGCGGTCTATATTTGTTGTAACGAAACAACAAGAAGAAGATACTTATAACATTTTAAAGTGCAACAGGTCAAAAGGCCAACACAGTGCTAGGCTGCATTAACAGAGGGATAGAATCAAGATCACGTGAAGTGTTAATACCACTTTACAATGCCTTGGTAGGGCCACACTTGGAATACTGCATCCAGTTTTGGTCACTGCAATGTAAAAAAGATGTTGAGACTCTAGAAAAAGTACAGAGAAGAGCAACAAAGATGATCAGGGGACTGGAGGCTAAAGCATATAAGGAACGGTTGCTGGAATTGGGTATGTCTAGTTTAATGAAGAGAAGGATGAGGAGGGACATGATAGCACTGTTCCAATATCTCAGGGGCTGCCATAAAGAAGAGGGAGTCAAGCTATTCTCCAAGGCGCCTGAAGGCAGGACAAGAAGCAAGGGGTGGAAACTAAGCAAGGAGAGAAGTAACCTAGAACTAAGGAGAAACTTCCTGACAGAACAATTAACCAGTGGAACAACCTGCCTCCAGAAGCGGTGAATGCTCCAACACTGGAGGTTTTTAAGAAGAGACTGGACAGCCATTTGTCCGAAATGGTATAGGGTTTCCTGCCTGAGAAGGGGTTTGGACTAGATGACCTCCAAGGTCCCTTCCAACTTTACTACTACTACTACTACTACTACTACTACTACTACTACTACTACTACCACTACTATTATTATTATTATTATTATTATTATTATATATTTATACATTTAATACAGAGGACTTTGTTGACAACAAACATCACTGTGGGGTATCCTGCCATCTGAATCAAAATAATGAGCTTTGATCCCATTACATTAAGTTGCAACACAATTAACACAGTCATATTTCATTTGCCTCTGATCCTGTTGGGTGTGTGTTCAGAGACAAGTTCCATTTAAAATGAAAATATGATGAGAAACTAGACCAAGGAAGAGTCTTACTTCTGAAATCATAAAACAGCCAGACCTATTCGCCTAGATCAGGGGTAGGCAACCTTGGCTCTTTTATGACTCGTGAACTTCAACTCCCAGAATTCCTGAGCCAGCACAGCTGGCTCAAGAATTCTGGGAGTTGAAGTCCACAAGTCATAAAAGAGCCAAGGTTGCCTACCCCTGGCCTAGATATTAAGGATGTCTGTAACAGCAGAGATGGCTATTGCAGCAGAATTATAACAAACAAAACTCATAGATTAGGAGAGTATGTGCACCTTTGAAACTGCAACACAAGGTGTAGTGACCTCAACTATAAACCCATTGCAGTTTGAACTCAGAGGACAGCTATTCAGTACAGAAAAAAGACCTTTTTATTTTTCATGAGGGAGGAAACCCACAAAGGATAAAGTAGCTTGGAACTGGCCTGGAGTAGCAGAGAAAAAGATTCCAGTGGTCAAACCAGCAGCTCAGAATGTTGCCGATTGCTCCATTCTAAGACCCCTCCCTCCTGGTCCTGTGAGCAAAACTGCAGCATATTTTTATTTATTTTTACATTTATACAGCCCCCAATCTCACAAGAAGTGACACTGGGTGATATACTGAAAAAAAAGTATAAAACCAATAAACATGTCAAACACAGTCATATTAAAACACACACACACCAAGTTCTATCGGCAATGGAGCCACCTCAAGAGCTTATCAGTCTCCTAAATCTGATGACAATGCCAGGTCTTGTGGGATGGAGCTGACCTCACTTTAGGGGGAAGAATGCTCCATAAGGTAGGTGCCACAGTAGAGAAGGCCTATCTCCTCAGGGCCACCAAGTGTTGTTCCCAGAGAGACGGGAGCTGCAACGTGCCTCTCTTGTGCCCTGCCCTCTGCTTCCCAATGTACGCGTATGCATTAACACAACAACACAAAGAAAAAGCAGAAACAGATTCACACAGAGATGCAACACATTATTTCATTACACAAAACAAGAGCCACAGTGACGCAGTGGTTAGAAGACAGTTTGGTTCTCACCGGTTCAAGGTAATGACAGCCTTTCATCCTTTCGAATTTGATAAAATGAGGACCTAGATTGTTGGCAATATGCTGACTCTTTAAACCGCTTAGAGAGGGCTGTAAAGCAATGTGAAGCGGTATATAATCTAAGTGCTATTGCTAGGGCTATAGACACCTCCTATATAGGGACTGCTGATAAAGGGGTTGTCTGTCCAGTACTTCATTTTTAATGTCTGAATACAGTTTCCTTCTCTCATTGTGCCTCAGTAAATGGGATGGGCCAAATTTATGTTCCTTCAAAACTTTTCAATTAGGATTAGGCTTCCACAGAGTCTGTCAGATCCACCACTTCAGCTTGGCACCTTGCCGGCATTCTGTCATCAGTTGGGGAAGGGGGAGGTACAAATGGACAATAAAGCTGTATACCTTTATGATGGGAAATTGGAAGGGGAGAATTGACAGTTGAGGAAGAACAAAACGTTTTGGAATCTGGTTCGTGCTGGCACGCTGGCATCTTCAAAGCCATTTGCCCTCAGAGTGGAGTTTCACCAGCCCAAACACCTCAGCGCTTCTCATAACATCCCTGCAGTGCTGGATTGGCTACGCACAGAGGGACCACGGGGAGGGAGGGCTGGGGAAAACTGGGGGATTTAATTGTGTATTGGCACGTGGGAATTTTAGATTCTGCTTGACTCTGTATTGCAATCAGCATCTCTTAGTAAAGATGCCTTTTCACTTCAATCAAATGGAGTCGAGAGTTTTACTTCCCCAAGGGATCAGACTGGGGCAGGTCTGAGAGTCCTTTTTACATTCTCTCTCTCTCTCTCTCTCTCTCTCTCTCTCTCTCTCTCTCTCTCTCTCTTTCTCTCTCTCTCTCTCTCTCTCTCTCTCTCTCTCTCTCTCTCTGTGTGTGTGTGTGTATACATATATTCATAAACTGTTCTGATAGATTCCTGTATTTGGCTCTTCCTTAATCAGCCACCTACTGGATTAAATATTGCATTTTGATCATCTTTCCTAAAGATGTTTTGACCCCTCTCCTTCCCACTTCCTTTTAACAATCCTCTACTATAAATCATGTTAGAAATTGTGGCTTTAATTTACATTTTAATGAGCAATGTTTTTTTGTTTTAAAGCATTTCACTCTTGACTACTATTTTTTGCATGGACTCAGCAGTACTGAAATCATGAATTCACCTCTTGATTTATTAAGATACTTTATCCCAAAAGATTGTCACATGGTGCCTCAGTGTGAATCACCTTTCATACAATAAGGCAACTTTTATACTTAGCTCTGCCTCTTTGCCTTCTTTTATGGAGAATCTATTACTCCTCCCATCTCCTTCTTTGTCATGTCTTTTTCCCTCTAGTCCTTTTGCAGCTGAAGTTACTGCACTGGGCGAGATAATTCAGAATTCTTTCACAGTTTAACATAAAGCATTTACAAGCTTTAGTTCAGACACTCTTCACAACTTCAGGGAGTTTCAGATAAGACAACTCTCAACTGGTTGCAGAGTCCCTCCCACTTTATCTTTCTAAATCCAGAGTTACTCCTCTTCATTAACTGATAATGTACTCTCTTCCCTTAGGACATTTTGCCGGTTCATAGCCAAAATTCATGACCCCAGAAAGTGTAATACACAACTTGCACCCTTACCCCCTCCAGTTCTATCTGCTTTATCCTACCACCCTTATGTATAGGAATATGTTTGCATGCATATTAGAGGGGTGTGTGTGTGTGTGTGTTTGTGTGTGTGTGTGGGTTTAGAGAGAGAAAGAGATAATGAAGATGGAGATGGAGATGATGATGTGCATTAAATTGTTTCAATTCCTAGCAACCACATGAATAGATTTTCTCCAAGATGACCTGTTCTTTCAGGTCTCTCAACACTGCCACTGTAACTGAATCCAGATATCTTGCTGCTGGTCATTCTTTTTTTTTTCCTTCCAGATTTCCCAGCATTAGAGCCATTTCCACTGAAGCCCTTTCCAGAGCTTCACATAATTACTGTATGTCCAGAGTCAGATAATTTGAGCCTGGTCATTTCTATCTTGAGTGAGAACTCTGGATTGATTTGTTCAATGATCCATTGCTTTTCTTGGCTATCCATGGTATTCTCACGAGCTTTCTCCAACACTGTAGTTCAAATTCATCGATAGTGTTCATATCTTGCTTCCTAAAATTGCAACTGGTTTGTATCTGGTTTTCCGGTCTCTTTTCAAGGTACTTCATGCTTTGAAATTTACTTTACTTTTGAGAATCAACTGAGATGCAAAGGATGCGGCTTCCTTTTAGAATGTGTGTTAAATAATAATTAAATAATTAAGAGGGATATGGTGTTTTTTTTAAACAATATATTATTTGTTCTTTGTTCTTTTTGTTTCAAGATATGAAAAATGTAAGTGTTGGGATGGTTCATATGAGGCAAAAGACTTCAATATATAAGTGTAATTAACTTTAAGAAAATTTTAACAGGTAAAAATGTTTTCTTTTGAATATTGAGGGGGAAATAAATTTAAATGAGAACTTTAAGAACAGGATCTATGATAAGGTGATCTAAATGATTAATTAGAAAAGAAGCTTAATAATGAGGTGGAGGATATTCGTAGATATTTGTTATCTTCTAAAACTATCAAGAAATGTACTAATTTAAGGTTGATAAAAGAGAATATTATCGGAAGAAGAGAAAATCAAGAAAAGTTACTATGTGGAATATGGAACTATAGAAACTAACTGTTATTATTTGTAAATACAAACCCAGACAACACACTGTTTACCAAATATTAATAGTGATATGTTAAAAAAAACCCAATAAAACATATTTTTAAAAAATAATTAAAAGAATGTTAATGATTCATGTAATTTTACTTTTCATTCCATTTAAAATCTGTTCTTGTGGAGGCCTGCTCCATTTTTTAATGCAACCCCACAACTTGCCCTTCACGGAGTGCAACCTCACTTCAGATGATATCACAGAAGCAAGAGTAAATCATGCTTTAAACTGACTTTACATCAAATGAGTTTTTAATGAAAAACTGAGAAGTTAAATGTGGTGCATTCATAATCTGACTCTAGTGAAAGGAAGAACCAGCAATAGTCCAGCCTCCTTTCTCAGTTGCTAAATGTGTATAATTCTCTACACTGGGGTTGCTTGAAAATGAGGTCTTCCATTGTGCAATTCACCTGCCTCCACTATGGAATTTCACTGGGATGCAGACTATATTATCTTCCATTTGTAACTTTCCGTATCTTTCTTACTTTTTACCACAGAAAAACCCCTTCTATGCTGCCAGCATTCCCTCTGTAAGGGCCCTTGCTATCCCCTTGCCACTTGGGATATCAAAAACTCTCTCTTTCCTTAAATAGAAAATGTTGAAAAGGTCAAAGGAGGAGATGGGGGCTGACAGGAATCCTCTGACGCACTAGGAGTAAATGTTTAATCAGGATAAACTATATTTGAGAAGCATGCCTTTGAATTCAATGTTAAATAAAATGAATATTTAAAAGACTGATCTCTCTTTGTACAAATACCTTGATAAGACTACGTTTCTAGCCTCTGCAAACATTAAATCCTAAAGCTTGACTGCATTTCTAACTCTGAATCCCAAACCATTTCTTCTTTGCTCACCAGTCCAGATCTGGATCCAAAATGAAACTTGAATTTTCTACTGCTTCTTTCAATCTGTATTATTCAAGGGAAAATCAGGGAAATCAAAAGCTTACAAAGCTGTTGATACACTATGTCCAATATAGTGTGTTTCTTCTTACATAGTAAAATGCTTCTTCTGTATTATATAGCTTATCATTGTGAAAAGATTAGAGAATGGATACTCAATACTAATTTTTTATACTGCAAATGTTAATTTTGTTAGATCCTTATCCTTGTATACACGACCTCTTACAAAAGAGATGGCTCCTTTAGATAGGATATAAATGATCGATTCTTTCACCATGTAGAGCTTTATTATATATCCAGTAAATAGAGTTGTAAAGGGTATGTGTAATTATTAAGAGAAAATGATAAAGGGAAATAAAAAATAAAGTCACTCCCTCCCTTCAGATATTCATACTGAAAACATGGAGCCCTCCAGTAGTGTCATATTTTGTGAGTGACAGTAGGCCCCATCTAGGTAACTCCCAGTTTACATGTTGAGATGGCTTACTTCCAAAGTGATCCAATAGGGCTGATATCTTATTTTTTAAATGACAAAAATATTTTATGTTGGCATGAGCAGGCTAGCGAACTGACCTTATAATGCTTGTTCACAGAAAAGAGCTATTTTTACATTAATTTTAAGCAAAAAAAAAAGAATACTTTTGAAGATTCAGCAAGTAGAAAAAGCCAGAGCTTTATTCCATTTCCTCCATCTTGTTAAGTCAATGGTCAAGCAGATCAGGTTGATAATCAGCCATTCTCTAGATCGGGGTGGGAAACGATGGCCCTCTTATGACTTGTGGACTGGCTCAGGAATTCTGGGAGTTGAAGTCCACAAGTCCTAAAAGGGCCATTGTTCCCCACCTCTGCTCTAGATGGATGAATTTCATCTTGTAGAATTTCCAACAATTGCTTTGCTAACTACTAACAGCTCAAGGAATTAAAGTCATGTTTCTGGCAGGCTGCCCAGATTGAGAAGATTAGCCCATCTAATGTGACTCTCCAAATACATCCTCCCATTAATCTTTTGAATGCCCCACCATCTTTTGTTAATGGTCCCAACTCTTATTATTTCTCCTTTCTTGCCTCTTTTGTACATGAAATACATACTAGTTGAGAATGAATTACCTTGGCACTAGTAGGTGACAACTGCTTTGCTGACATAATGTGCTATGCCAAAAGTCCATCTGCATGTGCCACAATTTCCCATGCACACAATTGTACATGTCCCATTAACAAAAACACTGTTTGCTGTAATAAAGTACAATAAAGTCTGAAGTAGCTGCCACTTTGTATTTGTAGAAGTCAGAATTCATAACAAACTTGGTCAGAGGTTATGCATTCTGTTTTCCATACACATCCTAGGTTTGCGTAGTATCATAGTGACATTGATATAGTAGGGTCATGTATGTTAACTGGATTTTTTCCAACATGTTCTGTTTGGTCTTATTTTTTAAAAAATAAGACTTAAGTATGCTGTCAGAATGTCTCACATATAATTTAAAATGTCATGCCCAATTTATATGAATAGACAGCTTTGTAAAATGAAAAGTTAAATATAGATTCTTGCCTCCCCATCCCACTGCTCCAACCATTAAAGGTGTTTTTAAAAAACCCTGCTCTTTCATTAGGACTTCTGAAAACTCCCTGCTTTAATGTGTTTTTGCATTGTAAATTTTCTAATCAAGTGTCATGAACTGAAATTTATCATGTTGTGGAGTTAATTTTCAACTAACCATGGAATAGCATAGTAACATTCAGAACTTATCACATTTGATCATCTTAAGCACCAACAGGTAAAGTCAATATATCACATCTTATGAGAATTCAACCTGAAATTGATTGCCTTATAATAACTACAGCACTCCTTATTCCATGAAAGACAGTACTAATCAGAGCAACCAAATTTGAGCTACCAGAGTGCATAAAATTCCTAGTGGACACTAGATACACATAGTTCTTTCTTGTTACCTCATAATAATCAGGATTTTTGCAGCTCCAGTTTGGAAACCACAATACTGTGTGATGCTTCGCTTACTGGTACACTGGTACACTGTTCAGTTCTGTTTTGTCCTCAAAGTCTTAATCTGGGTACACTGAAATTTTAAGCTACAACAAAATAAAATCTTATTTTCAAATGGGACTTTGTCCCAATCGTGTTTAGCAGGATTGAATACACCAATGAATAGAGCAACAATATGCCGCAAGCTTTTCTCCCTAATAGAAAATTGCACTTTTGAGATCATTCTTTCTCATACATTTTCTACTTCACTGTAACTTGAAAGTTAACCGTGCTTAACTAAACAGTAAACAGTAAACAGTGCCCCCTAAAGTTCAATTTTTTTCTTCCACAAAAGTGTATCTTTTCACTTGCATACATTTACTTGCAGATGTACTGCCTTAAATAACTGTATTATTTGTCTTGTTGGATTGCATTGCATTATTTGAATGTTTTCATTTCCAAAGTGATACTAATACTTCACATGATTTTGATTCTATACCTCTGTTTATACAACCAAGGATTGTATTAGGTTTTTTGGCTGCTGCTGCACACTGCTGACTCATGTTTAAGTGATTGTCCATTAGGACTGCTCAGTTACTGGTGGGTCAGAAGAAGGAGGAGGAGGCAGACTTTGGTCTAAATCCAACCAAAAAACCCTCATACAAAGGGTATGCATCTTAATGAGGAATTTAGGAAATATTATGTGATTCAGTGTTGTTAAAATGTTTGTGTATCTTTATTAATTTACTGGGACTTATACGTTGCTCTAATCCAAAAGAAGTTCCTTGGATGAAAGACTACCAAACCAAAGGAGCCACTGATCAGATACACTGTAGCCTTTGACAGAACTAAACAATATTCATTTTCACAAAATAGTAAGACAAAGTGGCAGAAGAACTTGGCATGGTCTCTGATTCTCTGGCAATAAGTATAAAGGACTGAGAGGAAGACCCGCGTGAACAAAAATACTTTTAACAACATTCTTTACAAATTGTTCTTCATTCATATGGACAAAGTAGACTTTTTACACTACATATTCAAGCAAAGTAATTTCATTGCAGACAGGATAATTGTTGTGAACAAAAGAAAGTAAAAAGAACACAGTAGCAAAGAAGAGTTTGAAGACACATTCATTGTATGTGATACATCAGAGAAACCAGAAGAGGGTGCTGGCGATCCATAAGACAAAAATTCACTTTACAGTAAACCTGTGAAATGATTCAATACAGATTTTAAAAAGAATGTTTTTACCCAGCTTCAAACTTCCACCTATCCTATGTATAGTAAACCTTCAAGATCCACAATCCAAAGTCCATTGTTGCAATTCACTCTTGCTTTCCCTAAACATTAAAACAGCCAGGACCAAGAAATTAAGAATATAAGCAGTGAGCTTCCTGCTGGACTGGACATCTAATCCCAGTAGTCTGTCCTCACAATGGTGGGCACCACATTAGGAACACTGCACACAAAATATATTCCAAAATCCTCTCTTGTTCCAGAATAATGAACTGAAGGGAGATTCCTTCTGAATGGTGCGGGGGGGAAACTTCCTATCAATAGGAACGGTTCACTCAAGGAACAAAGAGTCCAGGATGGACTCCGTGCATAGGTGGTGCTCAAGGCAGGGTTAGACAGTTATATTGTGACTGCTTTATTTTGGATTCTTGAACTGGGGAGAGGTTTTGTCTCATTTTTTTCTGCCTGTGAACACTGGATATGTTGACTAAATATGTGTACATTAATGCCCAACAATGTCTGGACAGCCATGAAGTCCCTACCCCCATTTATAATTTTATACTGCTGACTTTTACACTTCTTGAATATTCCCCAGATCAGTGATCCCCAACCTTTCTGGCTCTGAGGACTGGCAGCAGCGGTAGCGAGGGGGGGAGAGATGGTTTCGCGCACACGCCTGCCACTTGTGCAAATGGAGCTTCATGCGCTCACCAGATGCTTGTGTTGCCCAGTTCCCAATGGGATGCAGGCTGCTAGCGGTCCATGGACTGGGATTGGGGACCACTGCCCTAGATTACATATTTAGATGTTTTCTCATCACTGAATTACAACATTTTATAAAGAACCATCCAGTATAATCTCTATAATGAAAGTAATGAAGGCAGACCTTACATCACTTAACAAAGACTGGGTGGTGTTAGCAATAGCAATAGCACTTAGACTTATATACCACTTCACAGTGCTTTACGCCCCTCTCTAAGCGGTTTACAGAGTCAGCATATTGCCCCCAACAATCTGGGTTCTCATTTTACCGACCTCGGAAGGATGGAAGGCTGAGTCAACCTTGATCCGGTGAGAATTGAACTGTCGAACTGCTGACAGCTGGCAGTCAAAAGAAGTAGCCTGTAGTACTGCACTCTAACCACTGTGCCACCAGGGCTCATTAGAAAACACTATAAATGCCTGGTAAAGAAATAAGTGACAAATATGACACCCAAATACACAGATATGAGGTTCTAAAGAATGTCTATGTGCAACCATTTTTGGCTTACTTAAAAAGGAAAAAAAACTGGGCAGAAATCAAATAGTCATCCTGTAACCAACAGAAAATCACTGTGTAATTTACATTTTATATACAGTATATTAAACATTTTTTCAAGTCCAAGCAATCCTCAAGATTTAAATCACAAGTAGATGTTCAGTTTTCTTTCCAAATTTCAATGGTTGTTCTTCTTTTCTTCAGATTACTAAAAAAAAACACCACCAACCCTGTATTATATGTAGACAATTTTTCTCTTCTTCTTCTTCTTCTTTTTTTTAACAAAGTGCAAATGTTGTGACTGTCACTTCTGCTATACTGGGTGTTGCCAGTCCCACATGTTTTCAGATGGCCATGCATCCTATCCTTCCATTCATCCATCCATGGCATATCCTCTTAAACAAGACGTCCTACTGAAGTTGTAGACAGAGAAGAAAACAAAAGGTGACAAACCAATTAAATCCTATTAAAAGATTGATTAAGGGAGCAAGTTAGGCGTAGGCAGCAGGCTAGAAACCAGGAGACTGTGAGTTCTAGTCCTGCCTAAGCACAAAACCAGCTGGGTCAATCACTGTGTCTCAGCGCTAGGAAGCAGATAATGGAAAACCACGTCCAGAAAATCTTATCAAGAAAACTTCAGGGACTGGTTCAGGCCAGCAGTTAGGATTGACCAGAAGGCACGAGACATCTCCCACTGAACAAGCTAATGAGGGCGATACTTTCATTAGAAGTAATAAGGCTGCCAAAACAATTAGGGTATATGAGCAGAGAGCTTGACTAATAAATATTGCATCTACAATGGGATAGGAAGGCGATCAAAACAATAAAAACTACTTACCGAAAGGATTAACTCCTTGCCTTTTTCCATGAGGGAAGCTGCCAATGCTACCTGCAAATATAAAGAATATTCTTTTGTCTGTTAACTCTTGAGATATTGGTTCTGTGATTGCTTTACACTTTAAGAAGATACAAAGACTAATCTGCCAATGATACCTGAAATACGTCACATTAGAATTAGAAAGAGCATTAAACCAATTTCTTGCCTGGGTTACTTTAGTTTTAGAAAAGTAGTAAATGTAAATCCATATAATGAGCAATTCACTCAAAGAACATCACAAGGCCTATTTTATGATAAGCATCTACCTTACTGAGATCAGAGAAACAGCAATGAACATTATTAAATTTCTTCAAAATAGGAACTCAGTGGCTTCTCCTGGGCAATAAACTCATTAATATCTGCAGAAAAATAAAATGGAAACAGCTGGGCAATTCTGAATATAGGACATATCCTTTCGTATTAATAAAGGATTTTGTTTCATTTTTTTCCCCCCAAGGTGGCATGTCTCCAGGCTAAGGGTAGATTGAGGCAGGGAGAGCAAGAAAATTGCCACTAGAGAGTCTTTCTACAGATGGGCTGAGCTGCAAGTAAATAATTGCACAGGACCCAGTGCTGTATAAAGACTGATCTTTAATTACATCCTAGAAGGTATAGGGGTTACAACACACGCAATTTAGAAAATCCATGATTGTACAAATGAATTATTAGACCCAGGGAATCTGTACTTAGCAATGTGTCTCAGGATGGGGCTTGCTTAATCTTCACCCTAACACATCATGGTTTTAATCCAAAGAGAAAAGAAAAAATAAATGTAAACAGTAGCATTTCGAAACCAGTTATACAGCTGAAAAATCTTGACTCCCGGTGACTGCCTAGGCAGGTTCATGAAGTCTTCCCGGCAACCTTTTTTAGAAGTGGTTTTGGCTTTGCTTTCTTCCTAAGACTCAGAGTGACTGGCCCAAGGTTACCCACCTGGCATTGTACCTCAGGTGGGCCTAAAACGTACCATCTCCTGGCTTCTAGCCTGATGCCTTAATCACTACACCAAACTGCCTCTCTTGAAAGACATTACGAGGCATAATAACTTTTTTTTTTTAATGGAACTATTTCAAGGGAAATCTGCACTTAACCAAAGAAGTAGAACCTGTCTCCAAATGACCAAGATTACCAGCTGCTTGGCCCTTTTCTTCCCTTGAAACGACTGTCCCCTCCCCCCACCCACCCAAGAAAAAAGCCACAATCCCACCAAAACAAAACGACTTGGACAATAAAGCAAATCAGCCGGAATTCTAAAGCCAGTTGTTAGTTCACCCTACTCCATAAAAGACACACCAACCTTCTTCCTTCCTGACCCCCAAACAGCCTTTCAATTCCTGTAGCGAGATGGACTTGTCTTTGTTGAGATCACAGTAGTCAGTGAAGCGTCGTGAACATTTCTTGGGCTTGGCTTTCTTCTTCAGGTAGCGCTTGAAGGGTTTCATCTCCCTTTTGTTGATGTCGCTGCTGTTATTGCTGTCCAGCTGACTGAAGTACCAATGTACCACCCGCTCTTCCAGGGTATGGCTGGGATCAGGCTCAGAGAACCTTGGGAGACGCATAATGGTATCAGGCCAGATGTTTTTCTCTCACACTCACAGATACATACAAAATAGAAACACAGGCAGAAATCTGGTGGCCAGATCCTTAACACACTCCCGTCCTTATAATCAACCCTGTCAGAGGTCTGCTTCTAGGGCAGCGGTTCTCAACCTATGGGTCGTGACCCCATTTGGGGTCGATTGACCATTTCACGGGGTCGCCAAGCAAGGCTGTCCGCCATTTTTTTCCCCTTTTCCGGCGCGTGCCTTACCTTCCTTGAGCTGGGCCAGCTGGTGGTTGGCCTGCTCCGTCTCTGCCGCTTGCCAGCTACGCCTCAGCTGGCGCAGGGGGCGGAACCACGCATGCGCGGCGCTCCCGGGCAGGGAAAGTCCTCGACTTACGACCGGTTGGGTAGTCCTCGACTTACGACCGGTTTAGTCCTCGACTTACGACCGGTTTAGTCCTCGACTTACGACCGGTTGGGGGTTGTGGCATTAAAAAGGTTGAGAACCACTGTTCTAGGGACAGCTGGACCTCTTTCTTCCAGAGATGTTTAGGGAAGCCTTGCATGACCACAAAAGACTGAAAAAGATACAAATCTAAGCAGCTCCTAATTCAACCAACCAACCAAACACCCACCCACGCCCACTTCTGAGATAATGGACATTAAAGTGTTTTTAAAATTCTGAAATGAAATGAAAATGCTAAGTGGAACTTTGTTATCGTCTTCCAACTATCTGTGAAAATGCTTCCTCTGCAAACCATTTTAAAGATGTTGGACACAAAGATGTCTTCGGTCTGAACACCTATCTTAAACAAACTATCTGATGGGAATTTCAAGAGGCGGCAAGTTGTTGGGTGAACACCTGTTTTGTGAGCGGTAAGTTGAGTGAAGGCCATGCAAGAAAACAGTGGAACAGAAAGAGATTTGCACACATAAACACACAAAGTCTGTGTTAATCAGCATCATTTGTAATCTTGTCTTCTGCGAGATTAATTGAAGGTTAACATCGTGGTTCAATGTAACCCAAATGTAGAAAGAAAAAACAACTAGCACACGAGAGTTGTTTCGCTTACAAGCTATACAATTCAGATCCAGCAAGATTCCAAATAGAATAGATGCATGAACCTAGACATCATTTCTCTGTCTAATACATATTGTTCATGAACAAAGATTAAGATATAACATAATCAGTGCCATGTATAGATTTGAAATATTGTGCACAGACACACACACACACACACTTTAATGCTATCAAGAGCTTCATTCAGAGGGGTGTTTTTCCCCTTTGAGAGTGATCCTGGCCTTCCGGGATCCAATAGGCTTAGAGGAAAATGGTCTTGATCCATTGGGGAAATTTTAACTTGGGGATGGGCTAAAGAGCCATTTCCCCCCACCCACTTCTTTTCAATTGGTGCCCTCCATCGGTAATAAAATAAAAGGAGAAGAAATGGGTATTATTGGTGCCAATTCTATTTTCTCACATTATTATGTATTATGTTATTTATCAAATTCATATGCTGCCCCTCTCACTGATAAGAGACAGCTTCAGAACACATACAGGTAGTTCTCCACTTACAACCACAATTTGGACCAGAATTTCTGGTGCTAAGCAAGACAGTGGTTAAGTGAATTGTATCCAGTTTTATGACCATGGTTGTTAGGCAAATCACTGCAGCTATTAAGTGAATCCTGTAATCATTAAGTAAATCCTGATTCCCCCTCCACCCACCCACCCCCCATTGACCTTGCTTGTTGGAAGCCATCTGGGCAATTACATGACCCTGGGATGCTGCAATTGTTATAAAATACATGGTGGCTGCCAGGTGCCCAAATTCTGATCCCGTGACCGAGAGGATGCTGCAGTGTTTCTAATTAAGTCACTAATTCTGAACAATCGTTAATTGAATAGTTGTGCATTAAGCACTACCTATATTTGATTTACCACACAGGAGTGGTGACTGAACAGTGCCTACTCCCAATTTTCCTTCTCAGCTAGCACCTTTAAGGCATACTCACAATGCCCAGAGCATCAAGCTTTGGAGCACCCCAAAATTCCAAGACTACAAGGTAGACCTCTTTTCCCCTATCAACAGCAGTTGGAAATGACCCTGGAGGAAGCACACCACAAAGCTGCCCCTTCCTACCTCCTAAGATCCAGTCCAGAAGGATACCATGGTCAACGGGTATTGAAAACCCCTGAGACATCAAGAATAGCAATAGCAATAGCACTTAGACTTATATACTGCTTCATAGTGCTTTACAGCACTAAGGGATTTACAGAGTCAGCATTTTGCCCCTAACAATTTTACCAACCTTGGAAGGATGGAAGACCGAGTCAACCTTGAGCTGGTATGGATCAAACTCCTGGCAGTCAGCAGAGTTAGCCTGCAATGCTGCATTCTAACCACTGTGCCACCACAGCTCTTGAAGAGGCAGGTTGGACACTCCACCTCCATCCTGCCCCCACCACAGACCATCCAAGAGTATAATCAATGCTATTTTGGTCCCATATTCCAGTGTGGACCCTGACTGAAAGAGGCCTAGAGAATCACTTCTTCCAGAATCCTATGTAGTTGTGGTAAAATCACAAAAAGGGGAGGTTGGAAACAGGACAAAAATTGTCCAACATGGCAGGTTCAATGATGGCTTGTTGAGAAGAAAACTATTCTTCTCTTCAAGAACTGCCAGCAATCTGCAGCATCTTTGCTGTTAGGCTTTTCTTTACTATTGTTCTTTTAAGTTTTTAGTGGCCTTTCCAAAGTCAATGAAATGGCTGTTCTCACCATTTGCAAAAATAAAATAAAATAAAATATGGAATATTAGACATAAATGAAAAATGTAGGAAAAGAATAGCTTACACATGAATAGAGTTGTGAATACCAAACACAGAGAGATAAAGTCAGTGAGAACAAATAAAAATGTATATGAATGTGAAGAACTTGTGAAGGTATCTTAATGTTAATTTAAGCATGTGGAAGCAACTGGATGGCATATAGCTATGCAAGCGTAAACCAGGTTATATTGACTAGTGAGTCAACTGAGAACAGAACAGATTTTTACTGAAGAACCAAAATCCCCAAAGATAAGTCATGTACATCCATATTTTAAATGACATCAGAGATTCAGACTAAAGGTCATAAGAATAAAATATAGGAATAGTTCAGGAGCATAAATCCACCAAAAACTGAGGGAATGGGGGGGGAATCTTCCTTTTCCTGAACTCTTTGTACTGCATTGCTTCTGCTTGACTTCAGTAGCAGACGTGACCCAAGCAGGAAAAACTGTGAGGTAAAATGGAAGAAGGTTCACTTGTTCTCCTTTGTAGAGAAGAGACCCATTTTATATACAGTATGAATTGTACAAACCGTAACTGTTTGTGTCTCAAGAGCAAAAAGCAAGAGCTTATCTCTTTCATAATGAAAATGGGAAGTGATACTTGGAAACATACAGGTAGTCCTTGACTTACAATCATTTATGTAATAGTGATTCAAATTAGTGACAGCCTCCAAAAAAAGTCAGTTATGACCTAAATTCAAATTTATGACTATTGTCCTTCCCCCATGCTTATGTGATCACAATCTGGATATTTGGAAGCAGCTTGTATTTACAAACAGTATCCCGTAGTCACATTATCACAATTTGTGGTAGTTGTTTTTTCATTGGTTTCCAATTGTGTGACTCAAGTTATAACCATAATGATTCAATTTATGATCTTAAAAAGATCCGGTCCCGTCAGGTTGTGGTTTTCATCATAACAACTTACAATGGAAATTTCAGTCCGAATTGTGAACATAAATCAAGGACTACCTGTATATGAGGAAGCCTCTTTGATTTTCCTAAGACAGTACATAGAGCATAGGTTTCTACTTTGTATCATCCTCCTGCAATTGTGTTATTGTCCAGGCTAGACACAGGTTTTTGGGTGTCTCATTTCTATTTCACCTGAATGCTTCCAAACTCACCTTCCACCTCCGGCAGGTGCTGCTGAGTTAATAGCCTGTACCATATCTGTGGTGAGAGCATCCAGTAAACTGGTAATAAATTCTACTTTTTTTCCTTCTGGGCAACCTGGAAAGGAGAGCAACTTTGTTTAAAAAAAAACCAGAAGACAAAACGGATTTCTTTTTTCCATGTCTATACTGTTGCCATGTTATGTTTCAGACAGTTCTGATGAAATATTTTCAGTAGGTTGAAATCTCAACTGGTTCTTCAATAGCAACAGGCATTTTCTTCTTCCACAATAAATGTGCATCTCATGGAGCTGTACCCAGTAAGAAGGAGGCAAAGATTGATTTCTCTAAGAAAAATGCTTTTGGTTGTTCCGGTGGAATTATAACATAGTTGCATAAATGCATACTGTGGGTATTTCATGTTAATATACATTAAATCTCCCAATAAGAATTTTAAAAAAAGAGCAAGGGGGGTGTCATGGACACTGAAAAGTCAATCACGCACAATCACTGGAGTTTATAGATTTCAATCCTTAACGAAGAAATTTAAATTAACTTTTCCTAACCTCTTGGGAAGTCCCAGAAGTCTCAAACAGCATGGATAGTAACAATCCCAACAGAGCTGGAGGCTGACTAGTTGGGAAAAGCTGTTTTAAATCATAATGCAATTATCTCCTTACTTTTCATTGAAATACAATCAGAGGGTCCACACAATGAAGCTTCGACTGGCAGGAACATACAGTATAGCTCAGGGGTAGGCAACCTTGGCTCTTTTATGACTCTTGGACTTCAACTCCCAGAATTCCTGAGCCAGCCATGCTGAGGGGAAAGGGAGAGGTTTCCAAGCTGAGCCATGCTGGCTCAGGAATTCTGGGAGTTGAAGTCCACGAGTCATAAAAGAGCCAAGGTTGCCTACCCCTGGTATAGCTATATTGGAAATTTCTACAGCTTTGAAATATGGAGTGTCATTAGCACGTGACTAAATTATATACTGCCAGTACAGGAAGTCCTCGACTTACAGCAGTTCACTTAGTGACCGTTCAAAGTTACAACAGCACTGAAAAAAGTGACTTATGACCATTTTTCACACTGATGACCATTGCAGCATCCCCCATGGTCACGTGATTTGCATTCAGATCTTGTCAACTGGCTCACGTTTATCACAGTTGCAACTTCCCTGGGTCACATGATCCCCTTTTGCGATCTTCTAATGAGCAAAGTCAATGGGGAAACCAGATTCACTTAACAACCGGGTTACTAATTTAACAGCTGCAGTGATTCACTTAACAACTGTGGCAAGAAAAGTCGTAAAATGGGGCAAAACACACTTTAACAAATGTCTCAATTAACAACATACATTTTGGACTCAATTGTGGTCGTAAGTCGAGGACTACCAGCACTACACAAAAAACGGGATGTTACAGTTCCACCATGATCATTGTGCAATAATGAAGGAATGTAAATGAGCAACTGCCCACGCTAGAGAAAACCCTGAACAATTATTCCATCGTTATGAATGCCTTCTACATTCCTCACACTTAATCAACGTTTGTACAAAAATTCCTTGAATGCATGAGTCAAACCAAATTGATGGGAAAGAACTAAAAAATAGGACAGGAAAAGAAACTGTTCAAGCCCAAATTAATTTTAGTGGGGATGGGAATGACCTCTTTCCATACATTTTGTCATTGTCGTCACCATTATTGACATTATATGATGTGAAGTGATCGTATAAATATAAGATTTAACATCAAAACAAAACTCTATAGTCCACTGGCTAATTATATCCAGCCAATGGGTGGGACCCTTCACACCCTTACCACTTTTATTATTCCTTCATTTTTACCTGGAAGTTCTCGGTCTTTGAAAGGATCGTCAATTTCTGGACTTCTGGATCGAGCACCACTTTCACATACAGGGGTCTCATATCTAAAGAATGGAAATATATATATAAAAAAAACCAGCACATTCTTAAGGCATGTGTGACAATAACTTTCATATTCTCCAACTCCTGTGGAAATACAAGACACAGCAGGGACTCGAAAAAAATCATTTTTTATTTTCTATATTATTCCTTTCAAAACAATACTATAGCACAGGGGTGATGAACCTATGGCACACATGCCAGAGGCGGCACTCAGAGCCCTCTCTGTGGGCACACGTGCCGTTGCCCCAGCCCTGCCTCCCCCTCATGGCCCCCTCACTAGCAGCCCCCCCAAGGAGATTCGCCCCTGGACACAGCCCGCATGGAGCAGCGCAGCCAAGGACATGGCAGCTGGGCTGTGGGGACAAGACTCTGCCCTCACGCCCCGTCACACGCAGATGATGCTGCAGGGCGTGGGCGGAGGGTGTGGCCACCATGGCACTGCTGGGCCACGTGGGCGATCTATGGCGGGCCGTGGAGGCGGTGGGTGGCCCTGCAGGCAGGTGGGGCAGGAGCAGAGTGGGGGGTTCGGGGGCAGGTGGAGGGTGGGGCAGTTTGTGGGCACTCGGTCTCTAAAAAGTTCACCATCACTGCTATATCACATGATTTTATTTGGAAACGCAGATTGGGATTCTGAAAGTGTAAAAAGTAATCAAATCTAGGAGTTGGATTTGGGGTGGGGAGACTAAATATAAATAGTCTCCCTGCGATCCAACTCCTCTCTCTCGTACTTCTGTCTATTAAAAATTCTTCTTATTGACCAGAAGCTGCCAGGCTTCTGGTTGGCTGTTGTATTAGGTTGACCATCACACTGGGAAATACTGTTATTGCACTGTCCACCCTATTAAAGAAACTCTTTCTTCCTGAACTGGTTGGGACAATCTTTGCCACAGTAGAGGACTGTCCTAAATATTATGTCTTGAGGAATTTAATTTCCATGCTGAGGTTGTCATGTCAGAAGTGGCTCAGGATTTCATGCTGCCACGATGGATTTCTTCCAATTGATATCTTGCCTCACATATACAGCAGAGCACTCAAAGGACTAGGCCAGGGGTAGGGAACCTTGGCTCTTTTATGACTTGTGGACTTCAACTCCAAGAATTTCTCAGCCAACGTGCCTGGCTGAGGAATTCTGGGAGTTGAAGTCCAGAAGTCATAAAAGTGCCAAGTTTGAAGACCCCTGGACTAGACCTGTGGAACAAAAGGGAAGGTTCTTTCTGTAACTGTTATCATATGGAGATCATTTTAAAACTGTTGGCTGCTATAGACCTCAGAAGACATAGAAGATCAGATAAAATGGCCTGCCTCCAAATGCCTGATGAATTTGGATATTTCCTAAATGGGCTTAGATGAGGGAGAACAAGTTGAAATTTAATTCAGATATGATGGAGGCACTGTTAATAAGTACATCTGAAGATTGAAGGGAAGCCTGTTTGGGATAAGGAGGCACCTGCCTCAGAAAAAGGACTTCAGAGTTTGGGATACTCTATGAACCCATCTGTCACTGTACTCGCTGGTGGTTGGAGTGATGAGGAGGATGTTTGCACAATTGCCACTAGTGCCAACTGCTACTCTTCTTGAGCCAGTTGCATGGAGATCCACTACTGATATGGGAATATTTCTTACAAAGGGCTGGAAATTACAATTAGTACAAAATGCAATAACTAGGCTGCTGATCACAACAAGACGCAGGAATCGCATACAACAACATGAGATATCTACCCTGGCTACCAGCTGCCTATCAGATGAGGTGGCTCTAAACAGTTTGGATTCCTTATCTGAGGGACCATCTCTCCCACAAAGAATGTACCCAAATCAACAGGAGAGGTCCTTCTGAAGATTAGCACAGTTATTCGGCACATGGGAGAGGGCCTTTTTTATTTCTGTGACTCCCAGAGTATCAAATGCTCTTCCCGGGTTAGTTCATTCAACTCTGCTGTCTCTCAATAAAATACCTATCAAAAGCTACCTTTCCCAGTAATCATTATCAGAGTTTAACAATAATAATTTTATTTAAATCTTCATTTTAATTGTATCTATGTTTTATACTTTATTATATGTTATAAGAAGCCTTGAGGGTTTAATTAAAAATAGCAAAAGTAACAAAGAATTTTTATTATTATTATTCATGCGGTGTCAATTGAATCTTTATTTTGGTCATAGACCAGCAAAAAATGCGATCAAGAAAAATTATACCCATTTCAATAATAATATTGAAACATGTTAAGAGATAAAATGTAACCAAAAGCTAATTGTAGGTAAAAGAAAAGTACTCCTCAGTTTACAAAAGCAATTGAGATCGGGATTGCTATCGCTAAGCGATGCAATTGTAAAGAGTGGTGTCTGATGCTCCCATTGCTTCATGATGACAATCCCTAAGACATGTGAGATATTAAGTGGGAAACAGTGGGAGTCCCAGATAAGGAAAGTAGTGGTACGAGGAGGGGCGGTGGGGGCGGGCCTGGTGCCGGCCAAGTGTGAGTCCAGGGAGGTCAGGAAAGGAGGGTACCCTGCTGTATGAGGACAGGAAAGCCAGGGAGATTTACTTGTGACCTTCCCTGTCAGTTTCTCCATTGACTTTGCTGGTTGGAAGCCAAGACAGGAAATCGCAAATAGCAATCGCCGTGGGGCACTACAACTGTCCTGTGACTGTCAGTTGATAAGTGCCTGAATAACAATCTTCTGACCAAGCATAAGTACCACTCATTCAGTGCTACTGCAACTTAGAACGGTCATTGAATAATTGTTTGGTAAGCAAGGATTACCTGTACTACAATATTAAAACTTTAAGATGTCTCTGTAAAAAAAATCTTACTGTTACTATCAAGCCTCTGAAAGCCACAAAGAGAATGTAGGGACAGATAAACTGATCAAGGAGAGATTCAACCTAGAAATAAAGAGAAATTTTCTGACAGTGAGAACAATCAACCAATGGAACAGTTTGCCGTCAGAAGTTGTGGGTGCTTCATCACTGGAGACTTTCAAGAAGAGACTGGACAGCCACTTGTCAGAAATTGTATAGGGTCTCCTCCCTTGAGCAGGGGGTTGGACTAGATGACCTTCACGATTCCTTCCAACTCTGTTATTCTATTCTAAAAGGATTCTTTTACTAGGGCGCAGTAAATATGGGCCAGGGTATTCCAACAAAAGATCCCAGGAAAATAAATAAAAGTCAAACTCCATGTATTAATCAGTTATTTGCAAGTTTGGATTATCTAAACTCAAAAGAATTATATAGGGCTTCAATCTAATATTTGTTTCCCAATTAATAGGAAATTTAAACAAAGTCATAATTTTAATAAAATATCAACAATCATTTAACGAATTTTATGTTATAGATTGACACCTGGCTGGAATTAAGCAAAATAATTATAATTTTGAAGCTAGCAAATTTAATCACTCATGACATTAAGCATTTATACGCTCATTTCAGACACAAACAAATTGTTTTATCTTTTTCATACTTATAGAGGGACGCTACATTTCATCGGACTGTAGGTTGAAAAAGGTTATCCACCCCTGATGTAAATCCTCTTTAGCGATTGCTTCCTCCAAGCCCATTCCACCTCCATGCTGTGACTGATTTCGTCTAAAGGTGAAATTGGAAGCCAATTGTTCTTACCGGGTGGAAGTGCCAGGTAGGGGGCGACCTGTGTCTACCAGAACACACCAGCAATAGCCAGTGGACTGATGACACTGCACCGGTTTGTACAGTCCTCCAGGGGCACATTCAGGGATAACAATTCCTTCACGCGGATTCTGCTTGGCTTCCTCAAGTGCACTCTGCCTTTCTTGGTCACATGAATTAATTTTCTCTGAAAAAGAAATCATGAATTCAGGGCTATTCTGGAAGTTTTACAGGAGCTCCCATCTTATCAGCCTCCCACCTTAAAAACAAAGCAAAACAAAACGGACCCCCGCCTGGTTCACATATCACATTACTGTAAATCATAACGCAGCTCGACTGGTTTAGATTTAACTTGAACCAGGCCTATAGCTTGTTTAACAGCTGCTTCCTTGATTGTAACTTGCATCTTTCATGTCAAAGGAAGCCCTGCTGTTCACTTATTGAAATAGAGAGAACGCAAATTGAGCAGCCCTTCAATAGTTTGCTTGGGTTTCTATTCACTCGTGTGTTTTTTTTGTTTTTTTTTATTAAAATTTTTTATTATTTTTTTCAAATAAAATATGAACAAATAATACAAATACGGTGCATTTCATTAGAAAAACAAGCACATAAAAAGCCTATTCTGAAATAATCGGCGTTCCCCCCCCTGCATCCACACTCCCTCCACCTTCCTACCTACTTCCCTCTTCCTTCCTCCCCCTCTTGACCACTACCTCTCCTCTTTCCACCTTCCCAACTATCCTACACATCCCATCACCTTCTTTTCCACCACCTCGGATGCAGTTTAGGGGTACTAGCCGATCATCTCCTCTTCTTAAAAACA
>NW_015387276.1:319065-320692 GCF_001527695.2 Protobothrops mucrosquamatus | reverse complement strand
CTATCCATTCATAATACAAACAAAATTTAACATACTTTAACTCTAACATACAATAATAAACTTAAAAATAATATATATATATAAATTATATTAAATATATAGAAAATATTAGAAAAAAAAGATATTTATTCAAAAGCTATATGATAATTAATCACTTCATACTTTCTCTTCATATAATCTATCCATCTTCTCCACACCGTATTCACTCGTTTTGATAATAAGAAATGGAGGGGAGAAAATGGAAAATCCTCTACTGGAACTAAAAAAAAATTCTAGATGTATGAATCTTTAATGCATTGTTTGTGAAAAGGAAGCACTGTTTATTTGCATGAACATGAGTGAATACAGGAGGAAAAATAAAATGCAGATGGAAGAAAAATTGACTAAATCTGATCAAACACTGATAAAATCTGATTGAACTCTACTGGTAAGCATTCATGGTAAAGCTTATTTTATGGCAATGGTGAAGGCAGAGGAGAAAATATTCTTTCTTTTCTTCTCCGTTGCCCCTGCAATTTCAGTGTTCTCAGTAAAACTGTTTCAAGCGGTTCATGGCCTTTTGAGATCCGGCCACTTTGGGATGATTTACAACTCTCAGTGGTTAGCTATAACATATTTATAGGGACAAATAAATGACATTTATCTTGATTTAGATTCTACACTTCCAGCCATTTAATCTACAGAAGTGTGTAGCCCTAGGTGGTCAGATTTCTTCAGAGGAATTTGAGTGCTGAGGTCAAACAAAAGCAAATCCTGATATTTCTAACTTGTGTTTTTCTTCTTGAGAAATATATGACATGTTATTCTACGGATAACTGAATGATGGACACAGAAAAGGAGGAAGCAAATACAGATGGTCAGCTATTAGAAAAAGGACTTGTTCTGTCTGGCAGAAACAGATGGAAAGGACACAGGTCATAGCAACTCAAATAAAAGCACTGATGTCAGGATTTGCCTTATGTTTTGTTTGTAGAATAAAAGCTGCTTCAGTTACACTCCAAATTCTATTTCAAATAAGTTTCTCAAACTCCACAATGTTAGTGCTTTGAACAGTTGCAATAGACCTTAAATTGGACTTGGCAACTAATTGGAAAGCAGTAGAAAATCTTGCAATTTAAGCATTATACGTTTTAAATAAACCTCACCATTCAGCATTTTTAGCAGCTTCTTCAAACTCTTTGAAATTTCTACACATTTTCAAGGGCTAAAGATAAAGTTCCTTGGGTTGAGTCTGATTCTTTATGACTGTGTCCATCCAGTTTTTGGCAGTGTTACATTCCAAATCTGTTCACCTGCCTTGGAATTTCCAGGTGGTCCCCAATCCATATATAGGTAGTCCTCAATGTATTATCACAATTGAGCCCAAAATTTAACGTTGCTAAATGAGGTATTTGTTAAGTGAATTTTGCCCTATTTTACAACCTTTTGTGCCAAGTGATTCATTACAGGTGTTAAGTTAGTAACACAGTTGTTAAGTGAATCTGGCTTCCCATTAACTTTGCTTGTCAGCTGATCACGTGACCCCAGGACACTGCAATCATCATAAATACGAACCAGTTGCCAAGCATCTGAATTCTGATCATGAGACCAAGGTGATGTTGCAACAGATGAAAGCTGAAAAACGATC
>NW_015387276.1:294864-317410 GCF_001527695.2 Protobothrops mucrosquamatus | reverse complement strand
ATAAGTCACTTTTTGCAGTGCCGTTGCAACTTTGAATAGTCACTAAATGAACTGTTGTAAGTCGGGAAATTCCTATACAAGTCAGGATAACCCTGCTTAACATCTGTAAACAGCCAAAGTCAGCTAAAAATTGCTTGGTAGTAGCTTAAAATGAATATGGCGCTTTAATTCAATCACTTTTCTCCAACAAAGTGTAGAACTGGCAAATGAGTCCAAAGAGCCTGCGGACTACATGATTCAATTCTCTATATTGGTTTTAGCGTGACAAGCAGCAAGGCCAAAAGGCTGTAATAGGTAACTCTAATGCAGGGGTCCCCAACCTTGGCAACTTTTAAGACCTGTGGACTTCAACTCCCAGAATTCCCCAGCCAGCATGGCTGGCTGGGGAATTCTGGGAGTTAAAGTCCACAAGTCTTAAAGTTGCCAAGGTTGGGGACCCCTGCTCTAAAGTACACAGTATGCATGGCAATACAAACTTCTCATGTAGATTAGGAATAAAGAGTAAAGCCTTTGATATGTCTCCATATTTAAGAATTTAGGCCATATTCAAAATTATAGGGTTTCTCAGCAAAATGATTTGAAATCATATTTGAAGTAAAATACTAATCATCTCAGCATATAACCATACAATGGTTGTTCAGGGTATATGTGTAAGCGTGTGTTCATTTATTTAAACCCCAATCCAATCTCCAACGGCTCTCAGAGGTTCAAAGGTGCACAATAAAAGTACACAAGCCAAGTAAGGATACAACATAAAATACAAAACTTTGTAAAACAGTGAAAAAAAAAGCCACTAATCCATAAACTTTACCAAGCTGACCTCACAGCCCAGATGTCATCCAAAAGAGCTCCATTGTGATTTACTTCCAGAGTGCAAAGTAGAAGCCATCCCACATCTACAGGGGGACATTCCAGATCAACATTATCTCTGAGTAGTAGAGCCTCTGAAATCCATTCTTATTTTTCTTCCTAAATCAAATCGGCCAGGCCAGTGGTGGGATTCAGCTAGTTCGCACCGGTTCGGGAGAACCGGTACCTAAATTTACCTGAATTTGGAGAACCAGCTAGCTTCTGGAAGTCCAGTCTAGGCCTCGGAGGCCTGGAGGAGACATCAGAGGCCTGGAGGAAGCCTCCCAGGCCTAGAATGACCCATCAGAAGTGTGTGGATGCCACTTCCAGAAGTCCATTCTAGGCATCGGAGGTCTGGAGGAGCCCTCCCAGGCCTAGAAAGGCCCATCGGAAGTGTGTGATGCCACTTCCGGAAGTCCATTCTAGGCATCGGAGGCCCAGGCCTGTATTAAATAAGAGAACCGGTTGTTCAGGTATTTGAATCCCACCACTGGGCCAGGCCACTTCCCATGGAAGAATGCAATCCTGTAGGCAGCTTGGAACCAAGCCATAAAATTATTTTATGGATTAGCCACAGCATTTTAAGTTGCATTTGGAAGCCTAACACTGTTGAAGGGTGGGTCATAAGTTGTTTTTCTATCACTGCCCATATAAATGCCAGGATTTGCTCCAAAATCTTCCATGTACTTTGGAACTGAAATCAATTCAAATTACTGTATACTGCAATCATTTCAGTGAAATTATACATATGGTAATTATTTTTACATCAGAAATGCAGTCTTTCATTCAAATGTAATTCAATTTGAATTCTTACAATTTAGTTTCTTCATTTTCTATTACTTTCTCTATTTTATTCTCCCACCAGTTCTTGCTTGCAGGCAAATGGTATTTCTTGCAATCTTCCAATGCACCATTGTTGCTACTTTGTCATGCCGTTGTTTGTAGTCAGCGATTTTCTTGCAGCAGCTGACAAAGTGGTCCATGATTTTTCAGCTTCTTTGCAGAGGCAGCATTTGCTGTCTGTGGCTGCCTTCTCAGTTCTGATTTTATATCCATTTGTTCTTAAGGCTTGGTCTTGTGCAGCCAGATTTAGCTCCTCTATTTCTTTTTTCAATTTTCCATCTTTTAGCCGTCGACAAGTCTTGTTATAAATGCTTTGCCTATTTTTCTAATATTCTGGGCTGGCCATGTCATGTTTTGCCTTGCCATATCTATTTTCTACTTTGCATTTGGTATTCTTGAAAGCCAGTTTGATTTCTCCAATACTCAGTAAGTCTTCCTGGTATACTAACTTCAGTGCATCTTCTTTAGTATCCTTCACATATTTTTCCAATGTCTTTTTTTCTTCTTTAACTGTCTGGTGTATTTGCAACATTCTACACCCATATTTTCCTTGGTAAGAAGCCATGATTCATTGTCATTATTTTTCAGATCTTCCTATCCAGGGCTTTTAGTTCTGCTCAAGTCCAGTAGTCCACTATTCCAGCTGGGTATCTAATGACTGGAATTGCCCAAATATTAATTGCCTTGATAGTATTTCCTCCACTGAGTTTGGACTTTAGGATCTTGTTTAGTCAAATGATGTATTCGCTTCTAACCTTCTTTTTAACTTCAGTGTTTATTATTATTATCAATTAATTTTTGAATTTTGCATGCTTAATTCATATGATAGAAAATATTTCTGTCAATTTATGTTTTTAGTTTACAAAAGGTATCCAAATGATTTCTGAATGCCAGAGTAGAACATGATCAAATAGCACGGTTTTAGAAATAAATGCTGAGGTGATTTAAAAACAAAAAACAAAAAACAAAAAGACAAACATATACCTGTATCCAGCTTCTAACCTTAATAGATTACTCAGTCTTCCTTTCAAATAACGTAATGTACAAATCATTAGCAACTGTAACATATTTACCTGACTGCTACTGCTGGTTTTCAAAGAGCAGTTTATATTTCCATTTGTCTCATCATTACATCATCCTGTGGTTTTCTTTAAAGGCTAACAGTGTAGAATGACTACATGGCTGAAACCTGTCTTTAACCAAACCCAAATAATTTCACAATAAAAGAATAAGGAAAAAGTCCAAGGCTTTTACAGAAGAAGCCATTATATAATCCAAATAATATATTCTAGGAGAGTTAAGAAATTATCAGGGGAAGGAATACATAACCTGTAAATGATCAGGTATCAGTTATTTATCCTTGCACTATGACTCACAACAAATTGCTATCTTCATCTACGGCAGATACAAATTCCACTGATTCCTAGCCAATATAGTTTGTTTGTTTTATGTTTGTTTGTTTTATTAAATTTATACCCCGCCCTTCTCCCGGAGGACTCAGGGCGGCTTACAGCCAACTTAAAAACAATAATACAATATAATACAAAATTTAAAAGTAATTAAAAATAGATATTCAATAGGCCGCTTATACTAAAAAAAATTTAAAAGCCAATTTAAAATACCCCTAGGCCAGTCCTGCCCGCTGAAATAACCAAGNGGCGAAAGGAGGGGAGATCCGGAATCACCCGGATCTCTGGGGGCAGCTCGTTCCAGAGGGTGGGTGCTCCCACAGAGAAGGCTCTCCCCCTGGGGGTCGCCAGCCGACACTGTCTGGTTGACGGCACCCTGAGGAGGGCCTCTCTGTGGGAGCGTATCGGCCGGTGGGAGGCAATCTGTGGCAGAAGGCGGTCTCGGAGTTCTATATCCACAAATGAGAACATTACATTTTGTGGTTCAAATTCATTATATGTGTGTATGTGTTTGTGTGTATAGACAGATAGATACAGAGATAGAGATATATAGATATAGATGAGAGTGAAGGTTCATTCTCCAAGCTTGTGGGTTGGTTTCTAAATGTTTCATTACCAGGCTAGGTAACATCTTCAGCAGAGTTTAGGGGATGTCAATGTTCTTATGTTTATAAAGGTTTCAGGTGTCAGTGTGTCAAGTGAGGGTCTGTGATGGGTCTTGTGATGGGGAGGTTACATCAGGTCAGGGTGATTGGGAGGTGAACTGCTGATGGGAGGAGTCCTGCGTAGTTAATTGTGGGTCGGTGCTGTCTCTGGTTGGCTGTGCGGTTGATTTGGATTCTGAGGGATTTGTAGACTGGTTATAGGTCAATGTGTCTGTTGATGGAATTGTTTGTGGAGTGCCAGGCTTCAATGAACTCATGAAGCAAACAGCACAAGTTCGACTGGAGCAATATAAAAATTATAGGCCACACTACCATCCGCCATGCTCATGAGTTCATCTAACCAACCCAGGCAAGCCCTCCCTCCTACCAGTTCACCTCTCAATGACCCTGACCTGATGTAACCTCCCCCATCACAAGACCCATCACAGACCCTCATTTGACATACTCACACCTGAAGCCCTTATAAACAGAAGAACACTGACATCCCCTAACTCTGCTGAAGATGTTACCTAGCCTGGTAACAAAACATTTGGAAACCAACCCACAAGTTCTGAGAACAAACCTTCACCCTCATTCTACACCCGAGCTACAGATATTCACCATTATTATATTCAGATACAGATACAGATACAGATATACACATACGCACACATACACAAACCTCATTGGATTCTGGAATGCTCTTCCAAGTGAGGATATAGGGATTTATAAATGGAAATAATTAAATACTTTATTCAATAAGAAATATCCTTCTAAGAACACATTGCTTTACAATTAAAATTTATTACAGTTCATAAAGATGCAGCAAAATAAGTCTACCTTTAAAGGTATAATTCCAATGTCAGAGTAGCAAGAGGCAAACAAGTTTAGAAAACAGAACTTATACTAATAAACTAACTACATTCCTTAAAATGGAAAACATGGTAAAATCCAACCAAAAACAAGAAATTGAAGTTCTTATGCCAGAGGTAGCAGAAGCTTCCTTTCATATTAAATATTGACTATCCAGATGATATGATGCTCAAGAATGACTCACACTAAACATGAATGCCAGACCTACACTGAAAAGATACACCTCAATGACCATCATCAGATACAATTTGTTATACACTATTTGACTATTTAAATGCAATTAAATCCAATTTTTAAAAAGGAAGGTAAAAACTAATATAAGCTAATATCAGTAAGAAAAAGAAAATAAAAATAAAAGATGTGCAAGAAAATGAAACAAAATTAGAAAAGAAAGAAAAGAGATACAAAGAAATTCTTCCAATTTTCTTTATAGCAGTTATAAACACAACTATAAATTTACATAACTCTCTTCTTTCTATAATCTATCCTATAATCTATAATCATAAAAATGTTCATTTTTTTCTGTTTCACACAAAATGTCTACAAGGGGATTTCTAATCATCAATAAATTTAGGTAATTGTCTTTTCTCTGATCAAAGAAGTCAATTTAGCCATGTTTGCAAATTCCATCATCTTTCACCAAACATTCCTCCATTGTCGGTAAATGCCAAATCTTTCCATCTTTGTGCATATGATAACCTCACTGCCAAAATTTTTAGCCTATCTCATTATACTTTTTTTTAAATATATATATTTTTCTGTTTCAAATTTGAATAAAATTGTTATTTATTTAGCAATTATGTGTTCATCATTTGTACACAAATGAGGAAATATATATACCCTTTCCCTTTAAGTTTAAATCTCTTTAAAAAAAAAAAAAAAAAAAAAAAGCATTACCTGAATTTTTCATACTAGAGCTGTTCAGTTTGGAATCTTTGATGACCAAGTGTTTAATCCAAAGTGTAGGGGCTGTAATTTCTGAAACACAAGGATAGGCTTATAATTTGTTAAAAAAATAGATCATTATTTATATTAAAAGTACCATGAGACCCAGGAGATGATCATAATAAAAAACAATGCACATTAAAAGCATATTAAAAAAAATACCAATATAACTAGGTAGGTATATAGATAGGTAGGTAAGTAAGATAATCAGAGAGTAAAAAACTTTTTATTTTCAAATGCTTTGTGTGCAAAATTTCCCAAAATGTCCCATTTTCAAATGCAAACCTGCTGTTTCAAGTTTGAAGTGGGCAACCTTGAGAATGTCTGAAGAATTAGGAAATAACTTGAGACAGGCATTTTGTATTCAAAATACAGACTTTGTAGGAGTTTTTGCAAAATTTAAAATAAAGAATATCATATAACCTGAATTTCTTTCCTAATGTCAAAACTCCCATATTAATTTTCTTTTGCCATCATATCACAAAATTATCTCACCATGATTCCGACCGATCCACAAAGAAATAATGTGCATAAAAAGCAATTATCTAAAAACACAATTTGCCTTAAAGTAGTATTTTGAATAATACATTGTAGCCATGCCTGACATTTTCTTTACAGAACATTACATTTTAGAGATTGCATAAATTAAAAAAGCTACTTCAGAGGTTCTTACCTTCTCCATCCAAAACTGGCTGTGTTTCCATGGTGGGTGTTGGTTTTGAACCATCATCTGAATTGAGAGTTAAAAAAAATTGAAAAGAAACTACCATTATTGAGGTAAATACTATCTACTCTCCAGTACTGTTGAATAATTTGGGATTTTTACATGGCCCGGCCAAGTCCATCAGAAGAAAATCAGACATACACAGAGACAGAAAAAAGGACAAATCAGAACATAAAGGCAAAAAAAGAACTTTATGGAACTGGCTAAAAGGTTAGCAAAATACTGAAATACTTCTTTAATTCTGTTTTTTAAAGTAGATAATATTCCCACTTATACTTTTATCATCAACAATTCTGTATTGTTGAAGTATGAAAATCATTCGGGTGCACTAAGTTTATTTCACATAAGTTAGCCCTTCCTATAGACCTCTTCTTAATAAAGATGTTACAAGATTTTGTGGGTATAGTGACCTCAAAATATATCATCTCTAAAAGTTTCTGGGAATGAAGGGACAGAGTCCATTCACAAACTCACATAAACTCTTTGCACCAAAAAGCTGGATTTATGGAGGCTTTCCCATCCCGATAAATAATGGACAGGACAAACTATTTGAGTACAAAATCCCAGCTCTACCCAAGTATTTTTTATTAGTTTTGTTTGAAGATTCTTAATCTTTTAACCTTATTGGGATCAAATGTAGAATCAAGTTTTCAGAAAAGTTCAGAAAAACTTTGGTAATGACCATATTATTTCTAAAGTTTATAATGTAAATGAGTTGATACTAATGTAATTATAACAGAGGAGTATCTAAAACTTATTGTACACCATCCAAAGTCACTCTCTGAGGGAGATTAGCTGAGAAATAGGATAAATAAATAAATAAACAAACAAATAAACAAATAAAACAAATACATTATTGTTCCCTTTCTTTGTTCAGACATGTTTGTAATTCTAGCCTATATCAAAGAACATTTAAATTATATTAAAATTCACTACAGAATGAAGGAATTGCTTACATTAATCTTCGGTTTCTGTCCACAGATGCCTAGAAATAAAGCCATATTAGCTTCTTGTCTCACTTTACAAACATTGGGTCTAGACTGTGAGGTCTCCATTTTACAGATATATCAGCAGTGCAATATTGTCATTGTAGTGTTCCATTGCATGTACTTCAATAAACATGAAAGAGATACACTCCCCTTCCTCCTTCCTATGTATTTTATTAACTAAGAACATGGATGAATGAGTGGATAGGTCCATCCATCCATCCATCTCAACTGGCATTTTGGGATATTTGTTACAAGCAAATAAATAAATGCCTGGACACATATTAAATCCTTAAATACCAAAACCTCTATGCAGTACAAAACCATAACAGAATACTTAATATGCAAGGCAGAATTTTCCTCAGTTTTTGATTGTTAGTAACTAATGTTGAGTTTTACAAACATTTTATTTTAAAAATATTGATTCAGTGCACCAATTACCCACAAAGAAATACCAAGAGCTGGGAGAAGGGAAGAGTTATATAACTATCGTAATAATATTTTTTTTAAAAAATACAGAAAAGGTGATAAAAATGTACATTATATGTTATAGTATTGCAGGATTTAATCAGGATGGGTTAAGATTTATACTTTAAAAAACTTATTTTATTTTGTTCAGTTTTCATAGCTGTGAATTTCACTTTTATTAGAATGTACATGTACTGTATTGTCACATTCACATATGTGTGCACATGCTTTTTTTTCTCCTTGTTGATACTCAGGACCATGAATTGCAGTGGTGGGATTCAGCCAGTTCGCACCACTTCGGCAGAACCGGTAGCTATTTTTTTGTTGCCCAGGCCCAGAATGGACTTCCAGAAGGGACATCCACACAGAGAACTGGTTGTTCACATATTTGAATCCCACCACTGATGAATTGGGATTTTTCCAAAAAGGTACAGAAGCAAGGGGTCCTTGGTGCTCTCTGAACTTCATTGTTTTCTTGCAGATGTTTCATTACTCAAATTAAGTAACATCATCCGTGCTAGGCTAACACTGTTGGTGTTATTTAGTTTGGGTAATAAAAGTCTGCAAGAAAACAACCAAGCTCAAAGAGCACCAAGAACCCCCTTCATTTCAATCCTGAACTAATATTCTCCTTCATTAATAGAGAAGTAATACACTTTAAAGTCAATGCTCTAAAATGACAATTAGCGAGACAATAGAAAGGAAAACTATAAAACAGAAAAACAAACACATCAATGTAACATTCAAAAGCAAAAGCAACTATTCTAAAGAAGAAGCAGAAGTTATAAAAAAGCAGCAATATGAACAGATAGCATGAAAGGTATTTAGAAGGCCAGTGAATAAGGATTCCTTTCACATAAGGAGATATCACAGGAGGTTGGTCTGTAATTTTCAATATAGAATTGTAGATGCCACAGCTGTCTGCCCCAATCCTATCTCCCCTCTATTCTGAATACCAGCAAGGAAACAGCCACTGTTAAATGCTGAGGATTTATGTCGGACACAAGATCCCATGATAGGTTGAAATAAATATTGGGGAACTACGGCTATGAAATTGGATGAAGTTGTGATTTAAGCCTTAGGAAAGGGGAAGAAATAAAAAGAACCAACTACATGAAACATGAAAATATGTTCACAGAAGCAGCAAAAAGACACTAACAATATCCTTCATGGTAGTCACTTTGTGGAAATGGCCAGAATGGTTGTTTTTCCCCCCCAAAAAACCTCTAATTTATGCCCAGAGGTCAAAAAAAAGATTACAAACTTGTCTGTTATTTTGAGGTTAAACTGGGATGCAGAGCACAATTATCAATCATCATTATCAATCAAAACATGATGAACACGACATCCAAAATTCTGAAATAAATTGTATCTGCTTCTTACAAACACTGTCAGTGAAAATTGAGGCAACGTGATGTAAGAACCATCCACCAAGCCAGAAAGCATTTCTAGAATACGTTAGCCCACTCTCCCTTTCCCTCGCCCTCCTCAGAGCCCCCTTGCAGGGACACTGATATGAACAAAGTGAACTGGGAATATTCTTCATGCTTCAAAGGCTTTGTAATTCAGCATAGTGAGTATGTGTTTGCAACAGACAGCACAATTCTTTGGTGTGCAAGAAAGGCAGTCCCATGCACAGGCAGCTGGAAGTCCCTTCGACCCCTGATGACACAATTCAAAGCATCTTCTGTTTGGCTTTTTGATTTCTGATTGACATATTCACTGCTGGCTGGAGATAAATGCCATTGGAAGCACAATGTTGATCCGCTCCAACTATTCTGATGAAGGACTTTCTTCTTTTTTGAATAATAAACAAAACAAAAATGGTGTGCTTAAGTGTCTGAATAGCGCTCAAAACAGAAAAGTAGCCTAGTGGCTTTAAAGAGGCTGGCAAGTCACTTGAAGAGTTAATTGTCTGGGTGTACAATGAGTTTATTCTGACCGCAGACAAAGCACTCTCTCTCTCTCTCTCTGATAGAAATTCTTTAAAAGGGATATGTCAAAAGAACCAATAGCTGCTGTTTTTCTTCTTACAAATGGCATCCTTTGGGCATTGCTTTGAAAATCTTGACTCCTAAAATCCTAGCTACAAGTGACATGGCATTGAAGTTCAATTGCCAAGCTTTACATATGGCTTTAGATCAGGGGTCCCCAACCCCCAGTCCATGGACCGGTACCGGGCCACGGCATGCCAGCAACCGGTCTGCACAAACAAGCAAAGCCCCATCCGTGGGATGCAGGCAGCAGACAAAACCACGCCCCCTCCGGTCTGTGGAAAAACCTTTCTCCACGGAATCGGTCCCTAAAAGGTTGGGGGGCCTTTGCTTTAGACCATGCAGGAATTCGGCTAACAGTGTGATTAAAAATGATAATCGCATCTGACAGCCATACTGATCATGCATAGATATTGAAGGAAATTATTAGTATTTATTCCCAAATTACATAGGAATTATGTACAGATAGTCCTCAACTTACACCCATTCGTTTAATGATCATTCAAAGTTACAATACTGAAAAAAGTGACCTCTGACCTGTTCCCACACTTCTGACTCTTGCAGCATCCCCACAGTCGCATGATCAAACTTTGGGCACTTGCAACCGGTATATATTTAGGATGCTCGCAACATCCTGGAATTGCCACTTGCAATCTTCTCAGGGAGCTTCTGACAAGCAAAGTCGATGGGGAAAGCCAGGTTTGCTTAACAACCTCACAATTCTCTTAATAACTATACTGATTCTCTTAGCAACCATGGCAAAAAAGCTTCCAAAATGGGGAACAACTCACTTAACAACTGCCTTGGGGCTCAGTTGTGGTTGTAAGTCAAGGACTACCTGTATCCAATTAACAGTTACAGAGATACTGTATGAAATCTACTGTAAAGCTTATAATAGCACAGGTTGTGTGTGTAACATTCCTTAGTCCTCTGGCTTTTTTACATTATGCTCTCCATTTGCTAATGTGCTTCTATTAAAGTCTGCTCCATGTGAGACAAAGAATGAGTGAACCAATCGGTTATTTCTTTCAGTTTCCCATTTCTGTAAGCCAGTCTGTGTCAATTATCCAAATTCTTTATTTTCTCATTTGTACAGCGAGGCATTCCATCCCATTTAGCAATTTGAGATTTGAAACAAAGTTTCATACCAGCATTTGGAGCATTTTTCTCCAAATATATGCAATTTTATTTGCAATTTTGTTAAAGCTGCAAACAAATTTAATGCCTTTTGCACTGTTTCGTGCACTTATGCATTCTTTACATATTTTCCTCGTAAAACGTGTTTTTGTTTTTGTTTTAGGTTTGCAAAGTACATTACAAAACGTGGACTATTTGCATATGTTAAGAATGAATGAATACATCCCTATGTGTTCTGGCCTTTCTGAACAAAAAAGATATATTGGCAGTTAGAGCTAGATGTCTTTTGGTTTCTAGAGGCAAATACAATAGGCATAATTTTGCATAGTTTCTCTCTCTCCCTCCCCCCCAACCCCATCCCCAAGCGGGGGACATGATAGCAGTGTTCCAATATCTCAGGGGCTGCTACAAAGAAGAGGGAGTCAAGCTATTCTCCAAAGTGCCTGAGGGCAGGACAAGAAGCAACAGATGGAAACTAATCAAGGAGAGAAGCAACCTAGAACTAAGGAGAAACTTCCTGACAGTTAGAACAATTAACCAATGGAACAACCTGCCTCCAGAAGCGGTGAATGCTCCAACACTGGAAGTTTTTAAGAAGAGATTGGACAGCCATTTGTTCGAAATGGTATAGGGTTTCCTGCCTGAGCAGGGGGTTGGACTAGATGACCTCCAAGGTCTCTTCCAACTTTATTATTATTACTATTAAGATGGCATATCTGCACTATCTTTAGAAAACTGAAGTCCTACTTTCAGTAATGTCAGAAGCTTTATAACTCAGAGGAAGACAAGGAGTGTATAAAGTCACTGTAAAAGTGAATGTTTGGTTGCAGGAGTTAGCTACAACTGTAGTAATGAATGAACAGGAAGCCGCATGCTGCATTGCGCCAATCGCACCGGTGCCGCCAGTTGTGGCAGGAGGCCATGAGGCTCATTGCTCTGATAGCGAGTGGGCAGCAGTGCGATTGGTGAGATGCGCCACAGGCAATGTGCTGTGAGCAGCGGCAGCAGTGCAATCGGTGCGACAAGCCTCACAGCCTCCTGCTGCAACCAGTGGCAGTGGCATGATGTGCCACATGGTGTGCGGCTGCAAGCAGCCCCAGAAAAATTCAGGCAGCAGTGTGACAGGTGTTGGGGTGTGGGAGCCCTGGCTGCCAGCATCCTAAGGTAAGCAGGTGCGGGGCCCGTGTGGCAGCTCCACCTCCCCACCCCCACCCTAGTTTGATTTTTACACATGGGCCTCACCCCAAAACTAGGGCTTCTTTTTGGCTTAGGGCTTATATTGGGTGCATGTGTAAAAATCAAGCTAGGGCTTATTTTCGGGATAGGTCTTACTTTCGGGAAAACAAGATACTCACAAAAAAACTGTCTACAATTTTCACTGTTTTTCAAAAAAAAATTAAACTTTCCTGATGTTAGGCTTTTAGAGTCCATGGAACTGTATAGTTCATAACTAGAGTAATTCATATCTTCCAAGCAAATAAAAAGCAGTTTCTGGCAAAAGATATAAAACCTAGCCCAACAGCATGAAATATAAACCCTGCCACTTCCGTTTATAAATCATGGTTTATGATTTACCATGGTGTAAAAACCCAACCATTTGAATTACACTCAATAGGACACACTAAGAAAAACTCTCTAAATTAATGAAATGCACAAGCCCAGCCCAGACACTGTACTTGGAAGCCACAGATGCCAAGATCTGAATTTTAAAATGTAGTTAGAACTCATGGAGAGATGTTTCCATGCAAATGTGTTTATTTATTTGATTTTATTTAACAGATTTATATAGCTGCCAACCTTATGTAATATAACCATGGGCAGCTCACAAACCACAATAAAAATAGTAAAAAAAACATTAAAAAAGAGCACAGTAAACTCTTAGAGCCCCCAACTTCACATCTTCCAAAACTCTTCTAGGCTCCAGCTTCACACTACCTCAATGCTGGGGGGGGGGGAGCCAGAGCTTTAGGGCTTTTCAGAAGGCTAAAAGCCCCATCAGATATTGGGGGGGGGTGTTCCAAAGAGTAGGGTCAGTTACCAAGAAGACACACTATCTAGATCCCACTAGATGGCAACATCTGAAGGAAAGGATTTGAAGCACACACACCATATCGGATCTAGTGAGTAGTAGGTAGCAGAAGTGATCCTACAGATAACCTAGCTTTGTGCAAGTCAGGTCTTTAAAGATGCTAACCAGTACCTTGAAAGAAACTAGAAGCCAATGCAGCTCACGCAGCAGTGGTATAACACTGGCAAACCTCAAAGCATCCAGAACTGTGTGCGCCACTGCATTCTAAACCAGCTGTAATTTACAGAGGGTCTTCAAAGGGTGTCCCATTTTCTGCAAAAACCCAGCCAGGAAGTGACCAGGGCATGAAACACCATGATCAAGACCTCCTGGTTCAAGAATGGGCGCAACTGGCACACAAAGCGAATCTGTGCAAATCTGAGCAGGAGTCAGGAGTCCAGGAGGAGCCTACAAGGCTGCATTACCAGCTCTGTCTGGGGGAATAACCATGACAACAAGAGTAAAAATGATACTTCACCAAAACCCAGAGCTACTCCATCTTGCTAGGGTTGAACTGAAACCGATTCCTCCCCATCAGTGCCTTACAGGCTTTGGGCTAGCACCAGGGCAGTATCATTTGGTTGTCCAGGGATGAAGATGCATAGCAGGTTGTATGCTGATGATTCTGCACCCCATGCTGCTGGATGACCTCTCCGAGCATTCTCATGCAGATAATATAGATGAATAAAGGGAGAGGTGAAAAGCCTGAGCCATGAGGCACCCCATTCTACAGGGGCCAAAGATTCAACCTCTCACATCCCACTAACACTTGGCTAGAACCTGCCACAGAGGAAGGAAGAAAATCACTGCAAAATAATGTTCAACCTGTTCTAAAGCGAGGTTAATTTTCAGGGAGTACCCAACACTTTTTTTTCTTCTTTTTAAAAAAAATCAAATTGCCTTTTTGTCTCCCCAGCATATTCTGCCCCCCCCACCATTTCTTATTTGCAATTGAGATAGAAACATAACTAGCTTTAGTTAATTAGTGCCCTAGTCTATGAAGGCAGAGATCAAATGGAGACAAGTGGAAGACTACTTGTTACATAAGGAGTGGGAGATGTTTAAATAGTGCTAGTGCAGCAAAAAAATATCTCCCTCTTTCCTGTGAAAATTGTGAAGGTGAGCAAACCTTGTTTTTGTGTAAGCAAACTTTATTAGGACAGGACCCATTACTCCTGACTTTTTTTAAAACTTATATTTATTAAAACTTTTCTGTAGTCGAATAAGCAAAGGGGACTTTAGGGAACACCTCATGCCTCTAAGCTATTCTCCCCTCAGTTCAGGAGTCTCTCTCTCTTCCCCCCTCCCCAAGAGTAAAGCCTCTGCATAAAACCTCTTCACATCTTCAAGGCCTCAGGTTGCAGAATGGGGGCAGGGGTGCAGATCAATGGCCATTTGAAATTCAACCATATGGCTGCAGACCCACAGCTGCATGTGTTAATTACCACACGTGCCCCCTGTAAAGCAGTCTGTTCGACAGGAAAAGAAAAACAGACGAGAAAAAAAGGCTGTTCCTGAGGATTAAATAAATAGTCCAAATTTTTGGCCTAATTCCTCCCAGACACTATCTGCCCTCCTTCAGCCACCTGCATGCTCAGAAGCCATAATACCCCTCTCTTTGCATCTCCAGCTGTGTTCAATGAAGCCAGGGAGAAATGTCACAGCAAAATGTACTTTTGCTTCTCAGTTCTTTCTTCCCCACCCACCTACCCGCCCTCTCCCACAAGCACACTTTTTTCTTTCTTTCTTCTCACACCCGAGCCACAGAAGCAACCTGGACCACTATCCCCAAGACATTTACATAATTTAATACATTTGTAAATTTTGGTTCTGTATTTATCTCTGCCCAGACCTAACATGGAGTACTAAAGATCATTGGAGAAACTGACCTTTAGGTTCTCTATTCTGGTCAACCGAATAATATAAATAAAATAATTTTATATTTGGGCATATTTTGGTGAACATTTTTTTACAATCTATATCTTCAAGTACTGAATTCTGGCATACTTTTTCATTTTCCATTTATAGGATGTCTTCTCTACAATCGTTCCAGAACTTTTTCAAGGCATGCAACTTACGTCCTGTATCTACTGAACTTTTTCTAAAGAAATGCATAGAATGGATAGGGGTTTTTTTTATCAATGGTCATTAGGCTAAAGATTTAAGATCGCTTTCCTTTTAATTTCAGTCTGCCTTCAATAACAATTGATTCAGTGGTATTACCTGTTACAGGGCTTATTTTAAAATGTTATGTTTTTCTTTTAAACTTCTGTTCTTATTCTTGAATGTTGCCTAGAGTTCGTTTAGCTTGAGTCAATTATAATAAATAGGTAAATAAAGTTTCTGAATTAACCTAGCTATTCTGTCACATTCAGCATAGTGGAAAACAAACATACCTCTCTCTCTCTCTCTCTCTCTCTCACTCTGTGTGTGTGTGTGCACGCGCGTGTTTCTTTTTCAGACACATAACTATAAAACTCACATCTAGAGGTTTTTCATTCTATTTCTTTTTCAATTAAATTAAATTAAAACACATTCAAGACTGTGTCAATGATCGTTTACCCTTGATAGCAACCAACCATTTATGCAGTTATTCATTTAATTTGACATGAATTCTAAGACAAAGATAACACATTTTCTGTTCTGCTTTCAGTACCCATTCCAACTCATTTAACACAAAGAAAAAGAACGATCTTACATTGGCACTGATATTCTACAGGGGAAATAATTATTGCATCACATTCCAGTTTTAATAAACCAATCTATCTTGGGGAGTGGGAGAAAGACTCTCCAGATGCAGTCAAAAGTTAATTCAGTCATTCTGGAACTTCTGGAATTTGCTAACCGTTGTGGAATGCTACATTCCATTGAATTAACAGAGAATGATTGAACATCTAAGGTGTGCATCTGTTTTCCCTCAAACATTTTAAAAATTCTGAAAATGTTGTGCCAACGTTGATATTTACAAAATTTCTACAAAACAGAATGTGAACTACCTTGTTGTAAATAGCATGAGAAAAAAAATGACTTCTGCATATTGCCCACAGAAAACCATGAAGCTGCTGATTAAGGTTGAAGTTTATAAATCAACTACTAAGAGCACTTCAATCAAAAGATACAGAAAAAACAATGGGAGCTAGCCATAGGTACAGGTTGGAGAAACATGTTTTCACCATTGTTTATAATTAAGCAACAAATATAACCACAATCAAAAGCATTTTTTTTAAAAAAAATAAGACAAATAATAAATACAACAGTAAAAGATAGGATTAAATTTAGGTTAGGGAGAGAACATACCACAGTGACCTATCAAGTCAGAATGTTATTATTTCCTTCCTGCACCTCCCCTTAAATGTGGTGTACAAAATAATTGTGCACCAATTAAGAAGTTAGAAAAAGTTTGTGTCATATGATTCCATTCGACAATTTTACAGTTGCATTCTGCAACACCTACAGCTTCTAGACCAGGGGTAGGCAACCTTGGCTCTTTTATGACTCGTGGACTTCAACTCCCAGAATTCCTGAGCCAGCATGGCTGGCTCAGGAATTCTGGGAGTTGAAGTCCACGAGTCATAAAAGAGCCAAGGTTGCCTACCCCTATTCTAAACCATCTTAAATCATAGCAGCTCAAAGGGCATTAGAGTTACCCATTATTAGGATAAAAGTAATAGAGGTAAAAGTATATTAGCCTAGAAAAAATAACAGTTGGTAAGTTAACTGGAACTATATGTAAGCCCTTTCCTGTAGTGACGTCTTTAAACCAAGGAAGCATTTAAATCACTTTTTTTTTTCGAAGCACTGCAACCTCATCTATCTTCCAAATTTTCCAACTGAAAAACCAACTCAGTTATAACAAAAGTGTTTAGTTTCTGTTTATTGGCTCTTTCCACTTCCTCAGAGTGGAAATTCTTATATGATGGTCAAGCTCTCCTAAAACCACAAGATTTTAAAACATGCAAATATTGGGAGGTGTTCTTTTGTGAGATTAATCCTAGACCAAACCATTCATATAAATCAAGTTATTTCAGAGTATTGCATTCTCTGATATGCTAACATGCAAAGCAACCCACTGTGCTGTAATGGTTAAGGCATTGGACTGGCACCAGGAAAACCCAGCTTCTTGTCCACTCTTAACCATGGAAATTTACCAGATGATTTTGGCCCAGTTGCTCTTTCTCAGCCCAACCTACCTTGTATGGTTTTTAAATTAAAATTTAGAATACTATGAACATTGACATGAGTTCCAGAATAAAAAAACAAATAAATATTGCAGCTGTATTACCAAAATGAAATAAAATATGGAAGCTGAGTTGTTTCACAAATATGAAATATAGAAAGAAAATGAAACACTCAAAACTTAAAAAATTCAAAGCAAGTCAGCAGGCTGGGGATGAAGACTAACATTTAACCCAAGAGCAAATATTGCACTGTTTAACCAGAAAAATTGCTGTGTTTCAAAATATTTAACTCTCAATCAGCAAGAATTAGGAACCTATGGGTAATGTTAATAATTACCTGGAAAATAGTATATGTAACCATTGTGACAGGCTTATTAAAGAGGTGGAGGAGGAAAGGTCTCACCCAATCAGTCCCCAAACTGGTAAAGAAACTAGGTGAGAGCACATAAGGCAGAAGACTTCCAACTGAAATATATGCATTAATAAGCTGGAAGGCTGCTCTCTCTAAAAGGTAGATTAAGTAACAGTAGAGATAAAGTGGGGGCGGGAACTCTGACAATTTCCTTTCAGGCAAACAAATGGGAAAGTTCAATGAAAGGGCAGGACCAAAAAAACATTGGAAACAGACATAAAAATACTGTCAAGTTTCAGTCAATTCACCATTCAGCACATGGCAGAAAAGAGCTGAGCTGTTCTGCTTTGCATCAATTACATATGAGAAGGATTAAAGGTCATAAAGTGGTTAATCCAAGACTTCAGATGAATGAGGAAGAGATTCTTATAAATGGCAATTGTTAGTCTCACTTCCAAGGTGAGAGACGTTGAAACCCAGAGTTGAACAAATTATGCTGCTGAAGCAAGCTATTTTTTTTTCTCTTCCTCTCCACCCTTCCCATGGCAAAATGGCAGAAGATCCAGTTTAGAATCCATTGTGTTTCTTGCTCTTTCCCTCTCAGTTTGGCAGCACAAAATCATTACAAAGGGAAACAAGGTTTGCAAGAAAGATAGAAATAAATTTCTATTATCCTCTTTAATCAAAACATAGGAGCAGATGAAATAAGAAACTCCTTTATGCTACAGATAGATGTTGGCAACATGTTTTTATGACAGAAAACTTCCAGCAATAATGAATATCATAGTATATTACGTGTATAATTCCCTAACCCTTTTTTGTAGTGCAGTGATTATAAACAGGGCATAGGGAAAACCACATTTTCATTCCCTATCATTTGGTTGCCACCTTATACAAAATGGTACCCAAGGACGTACTGATTACCTTTGCTACCACATGACTGCTATATAGCAGTAAGGTCTTTTGATAGCTCTTACCTGAATGGTGATCTTCCTGACATCATTTCCCATCAATCACTGGTGTAAACTAAGGGAGGATTAGTACAAAAAGCCACATTCTACTTGTCTGGACTGCAGTGGCTAAAACCATTAAAACCTCATGTCTGAAAGCATTAAAACAACAGTTCTCATGTAAAAATTGGACAGCGTTCAGGGTAGCTGGGAATTTTGAAAATTGTAGTTCAAATACATACGGGGGCCATCAGGCTGAAAATGGCTTTGAAAAACAAAATTTACCTTGCTGGATGAGACCACTGTTTCAATTCATCAGAAACTTTATTTCCAACACCGATCAGCCAGACAGCTTTTAAAATGTTCATGTTTCTAGATGACAGTACCATTTAGGTTTATGGATAATAACTATCATATAATAGCCAACATATATTTATGCAGAATGTCAGCTGATAGCCACCAGAAGCCATTTTCAGTAATTACAACTGGGTAGCTATGTTTTATTTACTTATTATGTAAGAAATTTGTATATCCTGACTATTTCCAGAAACTCTGGATAACTGCAATTCTATAATAAATATAGGCCTTAGTAATATTCAATGAATGTAGAAAAAATTCAAAAGTCCAAACTATTTTTCCTAAGCACATTTCATAATTCTGGAAGATAAGCATCAATTATAAATCTCATAATTACATTAATGAAACATGTCCTCCTTAGTATTGTTCATCTTAGTAAAAGCTGATAATTTGTATGATTTCTGAGTCAGCTCTGAAAGAGGCAGGCTTATAAAAAATGCCGAAATGCATGTGACTTGTTTATTTAGCCTTTACAACTGAATTAAAGGGAAAATGTTCTAATATTCCATTGTAGAAATATGGAAAATATAATACAAAACTACATGCAGAAATGATTTTCTATATTGTCTTCTTCTAGGAAGCCCAGCTCAAGTCATTTGAAAGATTTGACTAACCAATTTTTGATCATTTTAAACTATTGATCTTCAAGTGAAATAGAGAATGTATGGTCTATATAAAGATCAAGGATTTTGTTGGTCTGTAAAGAATTATTCTTGGGAAATGAAAGATTGTGGCATGTTAGAGCAGCATTTGGGTTGACCTGATTATTCTGTTGAGCTGAAAAAAAAACCTACCTCCAAGGCAAAGATGTCACTGTCTCAGAAATAAATATTAAGTCATAAAACCTAAACTTGGAACAACTCCTGTGCCTTGTATAAGACTTATGTTGAGCATGTAAGTCCTTCATGCATTGTGAAAGAGTACTAGATGTCCTCAAGGTTAGCATGATTTTTGCCAAGATTCTTATTTTTAAGTAATACTTTAAGATGTAGCATTAATATCCAGGAAAGCAGCATAGAAGTTGAAATGTATTACAATTGATTTGATTACACCTGCATGTTCTTCTTAAAAGTTCCAATATGGAACAAATGATAAATGGGAAAGCCTTCAAAAACTTCACCTCATTGTAGCATAGAACTTTACTCACCTTTTCTTCCAGAATTACCCTGTCCTAATGGCCGGTCAGTTACTGAGCCTTAAACAAAAAGCAAGTATGTTACTATATGAGCATAACATTCACTGGTATCATCCAAAGTACAGTCCAATCTATAGACAAGCTTCAAAGCACTATGCCCATAGTAGTAGTTAGATAACTGGATCCAAGCAATCATCTAATCTCTACACTTACTGCTTTGCCTGCCAGTTCTGTATTTGGTCTGCCTTTTAACTGGATTAAATTTGAAATAAACTTACGAATTACAAGGACAAAAAAAAAAAGGCAGTCGGGAAAATTGGTGATGTGACCAACCTGATGAAGGAACGATAAACAGCATGGCCAATGAACCCTGGTTATTGATTAATTTGGTTATTGATTAGAACTATAATTAACATTAAAATGATCACTGTAGAGCCAATGGATATTTTTACCATAGATGTGCAACAGAATTAGGCAATGTAGCATAAATGGCTAATTTAAGAGTTGTGCTATCCAACTAAACCCAAATCAGGCTCTTCTAGAACTAATCACTGTGAAATTATCAGAATTTTTTTTTCCAGACATGGTAAGAATTTAAATTATTTCATTCTTAAGGATTTCTGTCAAACAATAACAAGTAACAATATACCATTTATTTATTAAAAAAGAAGCACGCTACTCAAAACAGAATCAAGAAACTATTTTTATTAGCAATATATGTTTAGCAGTACAGATAGTCCTTGACTTACGACCAGTCACTTAACCACCATTTGAAGTTACAACAGACTCAAAAATCTTTACTGCACTTAACAATCCATCCTCGAAGTTATACCTGCCGCCCCACCTGCCCCCCATGGTCACATGATAGCATTATGGGTGCTTGGCAACCAGCTCACATTTACGACTGGCTGCAGTGTCCCATGATCACATGTTTGCATTTTGCAACTTTTTTGCCATTTTCCAGCAAAGAAATGGCAAAAAAGGTCCACTGGACAAGCTGGATTCTAAGTTACAACCACATTATTTATTTAATTACCATGGTGACTAGTTTAGCAACTCTTGTAAAAATGATTGTATGGGCTATGGGCTCATTTGTGATCATAGATCAAGGACCACCTGTAACTCTAATTGTTATCTCTTGACCAGCAATGTTTCAGCCACAAGATGGACAACCATGTGCACAGTACAGTTTGAACTGTTGAGCTGTATTAACTGAATTTTAAAGATTATAAATGCAAAGAGCTTATTCCTTTCAAAATATGCAAACCTTTTTTTCTCTGCCTTCAATACCTGAGCATACAGGAGTTTTGTTCTGCACAGAAGAACCACTGATAGGCTTGCCATCTGGAGTGACACACCAGCAATATCCAGTGTAGGTGTGGCACTGGACCTGTTGGAGAAAAGAGATGGTTAGTTTTGCAACATGGCTCAGTATTAATCCAATAACTTTCCTCTATTTAAAAATATATTTTCAGGAATAAGTAAACATATTTCATGCATATTAGCGTAATGGTTTGTTATGCTGCACAGCATGAAATATTTATAGTTCAAATATTAATATTATTTCAAGAGAAGGTACTGCTCTTAATCATTTTACAGGAAACTATAAACCCTAATTTGTGCTGTGTGCTGTCTTTTTTATATTACTATTCGACGTTACCTTCCAATTTTATCCACTAATACTTAGTGGATGCAGCTTGATTATATTTTGTTGCTCAGTGTGCTGCTTGAATCCACTTGCAAAATTAATAAACAGTGATGTCCTGAAAATCTCTTTTTAGCTATGTTTCTGCAACTGAAAGTAAGTTCTTAGAGTGAATAGGCAAAGGGTTCAATCTGGGTGGGTCAGCAGGACCAGAGGTTTAGTCTTCCAAGCTTTTGGACCTATGCTGGAGCCCATCCTCAGGGAACTTCTCTCTAGCAGAGTGTGTGCTTTGGGCTATTCTGTGTGTGGTATTTATATGGTGTCTGTTGTGTGTGGCTTTTTAATTGTTGATTGGGGTCCACCCCAAGGATAACAAATTGAGCAATGTGATATAAGCAGTACAATACAGTGAGACATGTACAGATCTGTACAGTGGAGAAACAACATAGGAGAACAAACCAATCAGGATAAGATTCAGCAGCCCATCTGCTTTTGACAGACAAAGGTCCCTTTTTTGAAGATTTCAAAGTCCACATTCTGGATAAAGAGGACTGCTGGTTTGAAAGAGGGGTCAAAGAGGCCATCTACATTAAGACTAACATTAAGATGCTCTCTCTCATCAGAGGGGGAGGGATACGACACCCCTATCTCCTGTTTACAATCCTTTCAGCAGTTCCAAGAAGGTTCCACACCTATTTGCATTATTCAGGTGACCTTGAGGGCACAGGTAAACCTCCAGGGGGCCTCAATGACTCTCAGAAAGAGTGCCATCGACCAGATGATTGCAAGGAATATAAATCTTTTCATCCTCCACCATTCAATCAGAACTGAAGAAGCTTCTTGGATAAGAAGTGAAACATCTTCAAAGAAAAACAAGGTCCTTTGAAAAAGTACCTTTGGTACACCTTGAAGGCCTAGTTCTCTCCCAATGTTGCTATGCTATATGAGCCTGTTGTAATTATGAGTTTGTGTCTGGCTCCCAATTACTT